>NW_025210147.1:0-3456 GCF_004010195.1 Chiloscyllium plagiosum
TTTAACCTGACCCCCAGCTGTGGCCATTGAAAACATCCTACCCTCTATGTGCCAGTGTAATCAAGATCTCATTGAATGGTGGAGCAGATGTGATGGGCTACATTATAGGAAGGATGTGATTGTCCTGGAGGGGGTGCAGAGGGAGATCCACCAGGATACTGTCTGGGATGGAGTATCTCAGTGATGAAGAGAGGCTGGATAAGCTCGGGCTGGTTTCTTGAGAGCAGAGAAGGCTGAGGTGGGATTGATCGAGGTGTGTAAGATAATGAGGGGCATGGACAGGGTGCCCTCCAACCGTAACAAGGAGAGAACCCCCCCTGTGCTCACCTTCCATCCTACCAACCTTCGCATAAACTAAATCATCCTCCAAACGGACCCCACCACCAGGGATGTATTTCCCTCCCCACCCCTTTCCGCCTTCCGCAAAGACCGTTCCCTCCGTGACTACCTGGTCAAGTCCATGCCCCCCAACAACACATCCTCCCGTCCTGGCATCTTCCCCTGCCACCGCAGGAACTGTAAAACCTCCTCCCTCACCTCCATCCAAGGCCCTAAAGGAGCCTTCCACATCCATCAAAGCTTTACTTGCACATCCACCAATATCGTTGTTCCCGATGCAGTCTCCTCTACATTGGGGAGACTGGGCGCCTCCTAGCAGAGCGCTTTAGGGAACATCTCTGGGACACCCGCACCAATCAACCACACCGCCCCGTGGCCCAACATTTCAACTCCCCCTCCCACTCTGCCGAGGACATGGAGGTTCTGGGCCTCCTTCACCGCCGCTCCCTCACCACCAGACACCTGGAGGAAGAACGCCTCATCTTCCGCCTCGGAACACTTCAACCCCAGGGCAACAATCTGAACTTCAACAGCTACCACATTTCCCCTTCCCCCACCTCATCCTAGTTTCAAACTTCCAGCCCGCACTGCTGAACTGCTGTGCTTTTCCAGCACCACTAATCCAGAATCTGGTTTCCAGCATCTGCAGTCATTGTTTTTACCAAGGTGGGGAGAGAGCAGCTACTCCCCCTGGTTAAGGGGTCAGTAACAAGGTGGCATCATTTGAAAGTGAAAGGCAGGCAGTTCAGATGGGATTTGAGGAAGAGCATTTACACCCAGACGATGGGAGTGGGGGGGGTCTGGAATGCACTGCCTGGGAGGAGGGGAGTGGGTTTAGGTGGAAAACATCACAAACTTGAAAAATAACTTGAAGGAATACTCAAAGTGTCATAATGTTCAAGGCCTAATGTGGGAAAGTGGGACGAGTGTGAGTAGGTTGGTGCAAACCTGAGAGGCCAAAGGCTCCTCTCTCTGTGCTGTATGGCTGTAGGAATGACTCGCCTACATCTGCTCTGAAGTCAGTGGTCTCTGGCCAGGAGACAGTAGGCTTTCAGTTTGAAACAGTCAAATACATGTACAGTACCCCTGTACAACAGCAGGACCTTGATAACAAACCACATTGATGTAACCAGTTTCTCATGATAAAGGGGAGGTTTCAAATGAGCCATAGTGATGTTGAGAGTTAGATAGCAGTGTGACACTGAGAGTAAGAATGGGGTTGGCATATATGTGCAGCAGACTAGAGTTGGAAGAGCAGAGAAGAGCATGCCTGTGCTTGCCAAGCTTGAATTGTCCCCAAACAGAGGAAAGCCCTGATCCTTGGCTGACAATGTCAGTGAGCAATAGGAATAGCCACTCTCCGGCCAGTCCAATAGCTGAGGTGAGGTGAGGCTGATGGCCTTCACTAAGGGACACACCATTGAACAATCCATTCAGTGTTGTCACATTTGGAAAAGAGCTGTGAGTGCTGTTTCGAGGGACACTGTAAACTTATCTGTCTGCAAAATGGGGCAGGTGACAGCCTGAAAAACATGCTAAGCCTCAGGGAATTCAGCAACATCTCACTCCCCAAAACCCTAGCAAGGCCTGTATCATGCCTTTCGATCATAGAATCGTATAATACAGAAGAGGACCTTCAACACATCGAGTCGACCCCACAGAAACTACCCTAGCTCTATACTACTCCCACAATAAATGCCGGCCTGCTGGCAACCCCCATATCATAGAGTCATAGAGATGTACAGCATGGAAACAGACTCTTCGGTCCAACCCGTCCATGCCGACCAGATATCCCAACCCAATCTAGTCCCACCTGCCAGCACATAAAAATCCTACTCATTGAGACCTTGGAGTGCAGGTTCATAGCTCCTTGAAAGTGGAGTCGCAGGTAGATAGGATAGTGAAGAAGGCTTTTGGTCTGCTTTCCTTTATTGGTCAGAACATTGAGGTGGGATTCCACAGGGATCTCTGCTGGGTCCCTTACTGTTTGTGTGATTGGAGCCCAGTGTGCGGTGGGGGCCCACAGGGATCTGTGCTGGGTCCCTTACTGTGTGTGTGACTGGAGCCCAGTGTGCGGTGGGGTCCCACAGGGATCTGTGCTGGGTCCCTTACTGTGTGTGTGACTAGGGCCCAGTGTGTAGTGGGGACCCACAGGGATCTGTGCTGGGTCCCTTACTGTGTGTGATTGGAGTCCAGTGTGCGGTGGGGGCCCACAGGGATCTGTGCTGGGTCCCTTACTGTGTGTGTGAGACTGGGGCCCAGTGTGCGGTGGGGGCCCTCGGGGATCTGTGCTGGGCACCTTACTGTGTGTGTGTGATTGGGGCTCAGTGTGTAGTGGGGGCCCACAGGGATCTGTGCTGGATCCTGTACTGTGTGTGTGACTAGAGCCCAGTGTGTGGTGGGTGTCCACAGGGAGCCGTGCTGGGTCCCTTACTGTTCGTGATATTCATCAATGATGTAATAGACAATGTAAGGGTGATGATAAACAAGTTTAAGGTAAAGAAGCTTGAGGTCCTGTTGGTGTTGTATGTTGTAATTGTACCCGCCTCCACCACCTCCTCCAGCAGCTCATTCCATACCAGCACCACACTCTGTGGGAAAACATTACCCTTTAGGTCCCTTTTAAATCTTTCCCTTCTCACCTTAAACCTGTGCCCTCTAGTTTTGGACTCCATGACCCTGGGAAAAAGACCTTGGCTTCACCCTATCCATGCTCCTCATGGTTTTATAAACCTCTGTACAATCACCCTGCATACTCTGATGGCTCCAGGGAAAACAGCCCCAGCCTATTCTGCATCTCGCCACAGCTCAAACCCTCCAACCCTGGCAACATCCTTGTAAATCTTTCCTGAATCCTTTCAAGTTTCTGAAAGGAGGGAGACCAGAACTGAATGTAGTATTCCTGAAGAAGATTATGAGAGCTAAGATATACATGCATTTAGAAAGACAAGGTTTGGTTAGGAGTAGAAAATGTGTTGCTGGAAAAGCACAGCAGGTCAGGCAGCATCCAAGGAGCAGGAGAATCGACGTTTCAGGCATGAGCCCTTCTTCAGGAATGAGGAAAGTGTGCCAAGCAGGCTAAGATAAAAGGTAGGGAGGAGGGACTTGGGGGAGGGG
>NW_025210147.1:3524-7746 GCF_004010195.1 Chiloscyllium plagiosum
TCGTGTTGCTATGGTCTGGCGGTGGAGGAGTCCAAGGACCTGCATGTCCTTGGTGGAGTAGGAGGGGGAGTTGAAGTGTTGAGCCACGGGGTGGTTGGTTGGTTGGTCCGGGTGTCCCAGAGGTGTTCTCTGAAACGTTCCGCAAGTAGACGGCCTGTCTCCCCAATATAGAGGAGGCTACATCGGGTGCAGCGGATGCAGTAAATGATGTGTGTGGAGGTGCAGGTGAATTTGTGGCGGATATGGTAGGGTCCCTTGGGGCCTTGGAGGGAAGTAAGGAGTAGTCAGCATGGCTTTGTGGGTGGGAGATTATGCCTCACAAATTTATTAGAGTTCTTTGATGAAGTGACCAGGAGGGTTGACGAGGGCAGACTGGTAGATGTATTCTATATGGATTTCAGTAAGGCCTTTGATAAGATTCCGCTTGGTAGGCTGCTCTGGAATGTTAGATCGCATGGAATCCAGGGGGGAGCTGGCAAATTGGATACATTATTAGCTTGATGGGAGGAAGCAGAGGGTAATGGTGGAAGGATGCTGGTTGGACTGGAGGCTTGTGACTAGTGGAGTCACTCAGGGGTCGGTGCTGGGCCCATTGCTGTGTGTTATCTATATCAATGATTTGGATGAGAATGTCCAAGGCATGATTAGTAAGTTTACAGATGACACTAAAGTAGGCGGGATCATGGACAGTGAAGAAGGTTATCAGAAATTCCAGCAGGACCTTGATCAGCTGGGGAAGTGGGCTGAGAAATAGTGGATGCAGTTCACTATAAATGTAAGGTCTTGCACTTTGGAAAGTCAAGTCAAGGTAGGTGTTTCTTGTTGAATAGTAGGGCCTTAGGGAGTGCAGTGGAACAGAGGGACCTGGGGGTTCAGGTGCACTGTTCTCTGAAAGTGGAGTCCCAGGTAGACAGGGCAGTGAACAAGGCTTTGGGCACACTGACCTTCATCAGTCAGGGCATTGAGTATAGAAGTTGGGAAGTTATGTTGCAGTTGTACAGGATGTTGGTGAGGCCGCACTTGGAGTATTGTGTTCGGTTTTGGTCACCTTGCTACAGGAAGGATGTTATTAAACTGGAAAGAGTGCAGAAGGAATTTACCAGGATGATGCCAGGACTCAGTGGTCTGAGTTATAGGGAGCGGTTGGACAAGCTAGGACATTTCTCTTTCGAGTGTAGGAGACTGAGGGGGGGCCTTATAGAGGTGTATAAGATAATGAGAGGCATGGACGGGGTATATGCACTCAGTCTGTTTCCCAGGGTTGGGGAATCGAGGACTAGAGGCATCAGTTTAAGGTTTGAGGGGAAAGAATAAAAGGGAATCTGAGGGGCAACTTTTCTACCCAGAGGGTGGTGCGCATATGGAATGAGCTGCCAGAGGATGTGGGTGAGGCGGGTACATTAACAACATTTAAAAGGCATTTAGACAAATACACGGATAGGAAAGGATTCGTAAGATTGGGCCAAGTGCAGGGAAATGGGGTTAGAGTGGATGGGCATTCTGGTCAGCATGGAGCAGTTTGGGTCAAAGGGCCTGTCTCCATGCTGTAAAATTCTATAACTCAAAGTGGCCTAACCAATGTCCTGTACAGCTATAACATAACATCTGAATTCCTACACTTAATGCACTGAACAATAAAGGCGTGTACCAAATGCCAAACAGCAGATGTCTTGGAACAACAGACAGGAGTCTTCAGCAAAAGCTGGTAATGTAATAAAATAACTGACATAGGAGAGCTTTTCAACTGTTGGAGCTTGTTCAGTCATTTAATAAAAGCATAGCTGATCATCAGCCTCACCCGCATTTTACAGCACCATCCCCATGCCACATCAACCCAGGAGTAAAATTAAATCCAGCCACATGGCCCTGGCATCAATTCTGATCCTCACTTCTCTGAATTCCTGTGACATCAGGCGTTTTGTTAAAATACCAAGAACTCAAAGTGTACCAGCATTGTCTTCACAAAGCAATTCACCAACACAGCCACTCAGACTGGCAGTCATTCTTGGTTCTGTCGTCCTCAGGCTCTCATCCTCTCGCAAAATACTTAGCATCAGTGGACAACAAGTACAACAGCTCCTTCATGGACTCTGCATGGAGGGATCTCTTCAGCAAGTCAGAGCCTCCAACTTCAGGTAATGATCACAGGGCAAATGTGGGGGAGCCTCTGTACATCAATGTAACGCAGTCACAGCCAGCTTCTCTCAATGACAGGCTTTCAGAATGCAGACACACGAGACCAGAGAACACTCAGCTTTCACCCACTGCCTACTCGAGACATACAAACTCACAAGGAGCATGGTCCACATTGGGCTCCAGTCGGATATTCAAACAGGAGGCCACAGACAAGAGCACAAAGTAAAAGCACAAGGCTGACAGATACTACAGTACTGAGGGAGTGCCACACTGTCAGGGGGTCAGTACTGAGGGAGTACCGCACTGTCAGGGGGTCAGTACTGAGGGAGTGCTGCACTGTTGAAGAAAAAGTGAGGGCTGCAGATGCTGGAGATCAGAGCTGAAAATGTGTTGCTGGAAAAGCGCAGCAGGTCAGGCAGCATCCAAGGAACAGGAGAATTGACGTTTGGGATATAAGCCCTTCTTCAGGAATGGCTTATGCCCAAAGGGCTTATGCCCGAAACGTCGATTCTCCTGTTCCTTGGATGCTGCCTGACCTGCTGCGCTGTTGCAGCAACACATTTTCTGCACTGTCGGAGGGTCAGTACTGAGGGAGTGCCACACTGTCAGGGGGCAGTACTGAGGGCATGCCGTACTGTCAGCGGGTCATTACTGAGGGAGTGCTGCACTGTTGAAGGGTCAGTACTGAGGGAGTGCCACACTGTCAGGGGGTCAGTACTGGGGGACTGCTGCACTGTTGAAGGGTCAGTACTGAGGGAGTGTCACACTGTCAGGGGGTCAGTACTGGGGGACTGCTGCACTGTCGGAGGGTCAATACTGAGGGAGTGCTACACTGTCAGGGGGTCAGTGCTGACTGCTGCACTGTTGGAGGGTCAGTACTGAGTGAGTGCTACACTGTTGAAGGGTCAGTACTGAGGGAGTGCCACACTGTCAGGGGGTCAGTGCTGAGGGAGGGTCAGTACTGAGGGAGTGTCACACTGTCAGGGGGTCAGTGCTGAGGGACTGCTGCACTGTTGGAGGGTCAGGTACTGGGGGACTGCTGCACTGTCGGAGGGTCAATACTGAGGGAGTGCTACACTGTCAGGGGGTCAGTGCTGAGGGACTGCTGCACTGTTGGAGGGTCAGTACTGGGGTAGTGCTGCACTGTTGAAGGGTCAGTACTGAGGGAGGGCCACACTGTCAGCGGGTCAGTGCTGAGGGACTGCTGCACTGTCGGAGGGTCAGTAGAGAGGGAGTGCCACACTGTTAGGGGGTCAGTACTGAGGGCATGCCGTACTGTCAGCGGGTCATTACTGAGGGAGTGCTGCAGTGTTGAAGGGTCATTACTGAGGGAGTGCCATACTATCAGAGGGTCAGTACTAAGGGACTGCTGCACTGTCGGAGGCTCAGTACTGAGGGAGTGCTACACTGTCAGGGGGACAGTACTAAGGGAGTGCTGCACTGTTGAAGGGTTAGTACTGAGAGAGTGCCACACTTACAGAGGGTCAGTGCTGAGGGAGTGCCGCACTGTCAGAGGGTCAGTACTGAGGGAGTGCTGCACTGTCAGAGGGTCAGTGCTGAGGGCATGCCGTACTGTCAGCGGGTCATTACTGGGGGAGTGCTGCACTGTTGAATGGTCAGTACTAAGGGAGTGCCACACTGTCAGGGGGTCAGTACTGAGGAACTGCTGCACTGTCAGATGGTCAGTACTGAGGGAGTGCTACACTGTTGAAGGGTCAGTACTGAGGGAGTGGCACACTGACAGGGGGTTAGTGCTGAGGGAGTGCCGCACTGTCAGAGGGTCAGAACTGAGGGACCGCTGCACTGTCGGAGGGTCAGAACTGAGGGACCGCTGCACTGTCGGAGGGTCAGTACTGAGGGAGTGCCACACTGTTGAAGGGTCAGTACTGAGGGAGTGGCACACTGACAGGGGGTCAGTGCTGAGGGAGTGCCACACTGTCAGAGGGTCAGTACTAAGGGACTGGTGCACTGTCGGAGGGTCAGTACTGAAGGAATGCCGCACTGTCGGAGGGTCATTAATGAGGGTGTGCTGCACTGTCAGAGGGTCAGTACTGAGGGAGTGCCGCACTGTCAGAGGGTCAGTACT
>NW_025210147.1:7966-18555 GCF_004010195.1 Chiloscyllium plagiosum
CAGAGATATAATTGTGTTATGATCACTTTTTACCAGAGATACAATTGTGTCGTGCTCACTTTTTATCAGAGATACAATTGTGTCGTGGTCTCTTTTTACCAGTGACACAATTGTGTCGTGGTCACTTTTTACCAGAGATACAATTGTGTCATGATCACTTTTTACCAGAGATACAATTGTGTCGTGGTCACTTTTTTCCAGAGATACAATTGTGTCGTAATCACTTTTTACCAGCGATACAATTATGTTGTGCTCATTTTTTACCAGAGATACAATTGTGTCGTGATCAATTTTTACCAGCGATACAATTGTGTTATGATCACTTTTTGCCAGCGATACAATTGTGTCATGCTCACATTTTACCACAGATGCAATTGTGTCGTGGTCACTTTTTACCAGAGATCCAATTGTGTCGTATTCACTTTTTACCAATTGTGCTGTGCTCACTTTTTACCAGCGATACAATTGTGTCGTAGTAACTTTTTGCCAGTGATACAATTGTGTCGTGGTCACTTTTTAACAGTGATACAATTGTGTCAAAGTCACTTTTTATCAGAGATACAATTGTGTTGTGATCACTTTTTACCAGCGATAAAATTGTGTTATGATCACTTTTTACCAGAGATACAATTGTGTCGTGGTCACTTTTTACCAGAGATACATTGTGTCATGTTCACCTTTTACCTGCGATACAATTGTATCATGCTCACTTTTTACCAGAGATACAATTATGTTGTGCTCACTTTCTATCAGAGATATACTTGTGTTATGACCACTTTTTACCAGAGATACAATTGTGTCGTGGTCACTTTTTACCAGAGATACAATTGTGTTATGATCACTTTTTACCAGCGACACTGTTGTGTTATGATCACATTTTACCAGCGACACAATTGTGTCGTGGTCACTTTTTACCAGGCTTACAATTGTGTCGTGCTCACTTTTTACCAGAGATACAATTGTGTTATGATCACTTTTTACCAGAGATACAATTGTGTTGTGGTCACTTTTTACCATAGATACAATTGTGTCGTGATCACTTTTTACCAGCGATACAATTGTGTTATGGTCTCTGAATATTTTCGATGAAAGGTTGTTGACCCAAAATATGAGCTGTTTCTCTTGCTGCCTGACCTGCTGAGGAATCCCAGTATTTTCCGCCTTTACTTCGATGCTTCCCCACCTGGCTTTCTGGAGTTCAACAGACAGGACAGCCACAGAGGGGTTTATTGCTAATACTCTCTCAGAACATTTTCAGAACCTGTTGTATTTGAGACTCCCTCCAGCTGAAAAATGCCCAATCAGCTCTGAGCCCAGGCCCATTCTGATCCCAAGAGACTGCTTGCTCCTGAATGCCAATCTTTGATGTGTCGACTTGGTCGGATGTTCCACTCTGTCAGTTATTTCTGCCTACTTCTTGGAAGCAGCTGAATGCAAGGCTTGGATAGGAAGTGGAGACGGAGAATGCGACTCAGTTCCGTTCATTGTTAATGTGTTCCTCTGTAAACAGCAGCTGCTGCCGGGGCTGAGAAGGTGCCCGAGCCGGTCCTGATGCCAAGCTGCCCGCTCCTGGGTTTAACTAGTGCCAGCAGGCTGGAGTGGTGCCACGTTAAATACGATCTCTGGAAAGCAAAGGGAATTGTCTCCTTAACCTGAGTCTGGGCACTGAGTTCACATCGAGTCAGTTCCACCTCAGCTCACATGAGATCAGAGACCCGGTCTGGAGGACCCTGGGGAAGGGGTGCCCACTTAGCTGCCACATTCTGCTCCCTGGGCGTGGGGATATTATCCAACACAATTAGCAGTTTGTGTGGAATGAGAAATGCTGAGGAATTTGGACGTAATTGGAGGGCTTTCCCACTGGCTGGCACTGCGAGACTGGGCAACAGCGAGGGAACGCAAGTCTGCCGTAGCAATTTGAGAATAAGGACGCTCACTACCAGGAACATAGCAGCAGCTGAAAACAGGGCATGAGCCTGTTTCTCAGCTTGAAAAGATATGGAGTTAAAGGAACACTATCCATGGAAAAGACCGCTTTGGCGAATCTCAGTCTAATAGTCCCTGGGTTGCAATAAAATGTGCCAACAGCCCAACCAGATCCCGTTATGTTTGGCTGTGCCAGGTGTACGAATCCCACCACATTATCCAACTTCGGCATCCTCTCATGCCCGGAACCATGGGTCAAAATTGATGCTGCAGTCAACCTCTGCGTTCTCACTGCTCCCGGGAAATGAAATCTAATTTTTGTTCACTGTTCCCAATAATCCCTCTGAAGCAGAGACCCCTAACCCTGCGAGATTTTAACTCTGGCTCACCAACAACATGGTGGCATGGTGGCACGTTGCTGCTTCCCAGCGCCAGGGATTCTGGTTCGATTCCAGACTGCCTGTGTGGAGTTTGCACGTTCTCCCCGTGTCTGCGTGGGTTTCCTCCGGGTGCTCCGGTGTCCCCCCACAGATGTGCAGGTCAGGGTGGATTGCCCATAGGGCTCAGGGATGTATAGGTTAGGTGCATTAGTCAGGGGTCAAGGTAGAGTGATAGGGTTGGGGAATGGGTTCGGGTGGGTTACTCTTCAAAGGGTCGGTGTGGACTCGTTGGGCCGAGTGGCCTGTTTCCTCACTGTTGGGATTCTCTGAACACTGCCTTTGTGTTTTGGAGAAGGCATAATCTGTGCCTGGGACAGTGGACCGAGGAGTTGCCTTTTCCACAGTACACTTTTCCAACTGTTTCTGCTGGCCTCCCAGGAGGATAACACTGGGAACACTTTAGATCTAATCACTAGTAGCAACAACAAATCCCATGATGACTATCAATGCTGGACCATGTTCCATTGGGACTCCGTCACAAATATCTTTTTTAGGTATCCTGCCTCTTCAGTGTCCTGCCTTATTTAGTCCTTTCCCTGATCATGTAGCTGATGAAACACGGAGGCAAGTGAGAGCTTTTTGAGAGCGTTATCATCATTCACTGTTATGAATAAACAGCAATGTATAGGGAGACTGGGACTATAAATGGAGATGTTTCGACTCAGGAGCAGCTAACAAATAAGAACTTGGCAGAAGGAAGGAAACTGTTTGCAATCACAAAAGAAAATCCAGACGCCTTGATCTTCCTGCAGATCATGTTTATGATGAGATTGGTCGGGGGCCAATTACGAAGAGCACTGACTCTGTCTAATGCAACGCTGGGTTTTTCCTGATCGGGAGCTGTGACAGAATTTCCGTTGCTGCTTGCTCCAGTGTGTGAGTGAGAGGAGAAACAAGGAGCAATGAGAAACCAGTCATATTAGGAAGTAACGGACAGCGTGGTCTGGTCTTCAGTTTCGAAGTTTATGAGATGATTCAGGCCAGTGTGTATTATTCACCAGTTTCGAATGAGTAACTCTTTAACTCTTGCCTAGTAGCTCACCAAGAGCAGAAAGCTAAAAGCCTTGATCAGAGGTATTGGCTGGGGACAATGGAATGGCAGCAGAAGTGGGCGAACAATAAAGGCAACCCAGCAGTGCCACAGAACCAACCAGTGCCAATTCACATGCCACGAAAGGCCAGATTGGGACAAACATATAGTCCTGACCTCTGAAAATCATGAAGGGCATGAGACAATCAGAAGCGTCGCGAATCGGCCCAGTTTCCACTGAATTCAATGTTGTCAGGATGCTTATCCGACACGGCGAAATGCTGCCTTAATGGCATGGGCATTCACTGCGACCTTATCTCTGGAGTGCAGCACTTTGTCCACCCGTATATACACTGAGCATTCATCGCATTGGATTGGATTTGCGGACAGGACTTCAGCAGACACTATACCACATTAGTCGGTGAGATCCTGCTCGGTGAATGGGCTGGGTATCATAGAATCAGAGAATCCCTACAGGCCATTCAGCCCAACAAGTCCACACCGACCCTCTGAAGAGCCACCCAGACCCATTCCCCTACTCTATTACCATACATTTCTCCCTGACTAATGCACCTAACCTGCACATCCCTGGGCACTATGGGACAATTTAGCATGGCCAGCCCACCCTAACCTGTACATCCCTGGGCACTATGGGACAATTTAGCATGGCCAGCCCACCCTAACCTGCACAACTCTGGGCACTATGGGACAATTTATCATGGCCAATCCACCCTAACCTGCACATCCCTGGGCACTATGGGACAATTTAGCATGGCCAGCCCACCCAAACCTGCACAACTCTGGGCACTATGGGACAATTTAGCACGGCCAATCCACCCTAACCTGCATATCCCTGGGCACTATGGGTAATTTAGCATGACCAATACACCCTAACCTGCACATCCCTGGGCACTATGGGTAATTTAGCATGGCCAATCCACCCTACATGGCCAATCCACCCTAACCTGCACATCCCTGGGCACTATGGGACAATGTAGCATGGCCAATCCTCCCTAATCTGCACATCCCTGGGCACTATGGGACAATGTAGCATGGTCAATCCACCCTAACCTGCACATCCCTGGGCACTATGGGACAATTTAGCATGGCCAGCCCACCCTAACCTACACATCCCTGGACACTATGGGACAATTTAGCATGGCCAATCCACCCTAACCTGCACATCTTTGGGTTGTGGGAGGAAACTGGAGCACCCGGAGGAAACCCACGCAGACACAGGGAGAATGTGCAAACTCCACACAGACTGTCGCCTGAGGCTGGAATCGAACCCGGGTCCCTGGCGCTGTGTATGTTGCAGCTAGTTCAGGATCACAGTTTTCCAGGAATTGAGCCAGGATGCTCTCGGCCCATGAACTCTGATGTACCCTCTGCCCAATTATCAGACGCAGTCAACTGAATTGGCTGCAAATTGATAACTGTGTTCAATGATAATGAAGGTCACCATATTGGACCCTGTACTACTCCATGATATTACATTACACACGTATTACATCAATTATAATCCATTACATGGTAGCATAGTGGAGTGTAACATAACGCAAGGCAGAGTGTGGTGCTGGAAAAGCACAGCAGGTCAGGTAGCATGTGAGGAGCAGGAAAATCAGGATTCTTCTGCTCCTCGGATGCTGCCTGACCTGCTGTGCTTTTCCAGCACCACCCTCTCGACTCTGATTGCCTGAATCTGCCATCCTCACTTTCTTCCATGATATTATATTACACTGTAGTAGATTCTATTACACTCCATTATATTGTATTACATTTCACAGTATTAGACTCTATTACACACCACTGTACTGTATTATATTACGCTGTATTAGATTCTATTACACACCACTATACTGTATTACATTACTCAGTATTAGACTCTATTACACACCACTAGACTGTATTACATTACGCAGTATTAGACTCTATTACACACCACTATACTGTATTATATTACGCTGTATTAGACTCTATTACACACCACTATACTGTATTACATTACGCAGTATTAGACTCTATTACACACCACTATACTGTATTATATTACGCTGTATTAGATTCTATTACACTCCACTGTACTATATTACATACTCTGTGTTTGACTCTGTAACACTCCACTATACTGTATTACTTTACACTGTCTAACACACTATTACACTCCACTATATTACATTACATTGTATTAAACACGGTTACCTTCCATTCTATCACATTACATAGTGTTAGAGTCGATTACCATCCATTATATTACATTACGCTGTATTAGACTCTGTAACACTCCACTATACTGTATTACCTTACACTGTATTAGACACTATTACACTCCATTATTTTACATTAAACTGTATTAAACTCAGTTACCTTCCATTATATTACATTACGCTGTATTAGACATGATTAAAGTCCATTATATTACATTACCCTGTCTTAGATTCGATTACCATCCATTATATTACATTACGCCATGTTAGAGTCGATTACATCCATTATATTACATTACACTGCGTTAGACTCGATTACCATCCATTATATTACATCACACTGTGTTAGACTCGATTACCATCCATTATATTACATCACACTGTGTTAGACTCGATTACCATCCATTATATTACATCACACTGTGTTAGACTCGATTACCATCCATTATATTACATCACACTGTGTTAGACTCGATTACCATCCATTATATTACATCACACTGTGTTAGACTCGATTACCATCCATTATATTACATCACACTGTGTTAGACTCGATTACCATCCATTATATTACATCACACTGTGTTAGACTCGATTACCATCCATTATATTACATCACACTGTGTTAGACTCGATTACCATCCATTATATTACATCACACTGTGTTAGACTCGATTACCATCCATTATATTACATCACACTGTGTTAGACTCGATTACCATCCATTATATTACATCACACTGTGTTAGACTCAATTACCATCCATTATATTACATCACACTGTGTTAGACTCAATTACCATCCATTATATTACATCACACTGTGTTAGACTCAATTACCATCCATTATATTACATCACACTGTGTTAGACTCAATTACCATCCATTATATTACATCACACTGTGTTAGACTCAATTACCATCCATTATATTACATCACACTGTGTTAGACTCGATTACCATCCATTATATTACATCACACTGTGTTAGACTCGATTACCATCCATTATATTACATCACACTGTGTTAGACTCGATTACCATCCATTATATTACATCACACTGTGTTAGACTCGATTACCATCCATTATATTACATCACACTGTGTTAGACTCGATTACCATCCATTATATTACATCACACTGTGTTAGACTCGATTACCATCCATTATATTACATCACACTGTGTTAGACTCGATTACCATCCATTATATTACATCACACTGTGTTAGACTCGATTACCATCCATTATATTACATCACACTGTGTTAGACTCGATTACCATCCATTATATTACATCACACTGTGTTAGACTCGATTACCATCCATTATATTACATCACACTGTGTTAGACTCGATTACCATCCATTATATTACATCACACTGTGTTAGACTCGATTACCATCCATTATATTACATCACACTGTGTTAGACTCGATTACCATCCATTATATTACATCACACTGTGTTAGACTCGATTACCATCCATTATATTACATCACACTGTGTTAGACTCGATTACCATCCATTATATTACATCACACTGTGTTAGACTCGATTACCATCCATTATATTACATCACACTGTGTTAGACTCGATTACCATCCATTATATTACATTACACTGTGTTAGACTCGATTACCATCCATTATATTATAATACACTGTGTTAGACTCGATTACCATCCATTATATTACATCACACTGTGTTAGACTCGATTACCATCCATTATATTACATTACACTGTGTTAGACTCGACTGCCATCCATTATATTACATTACACTGTATTAGACTCAATTACCATCCATTATATTACTTTACACTGTATTAGACCTGATTACCATCCATTATATTACATTGCACTGTATTAGACTCGATTACCACCCATTATAATACATTACACTGTGTTAGACTCGATTACCATCCATTATATTACATCACACTGTGTTAGACTCGATTACCATCCATTATATTACATTATGATGTATTAGACTATTTAACTCCACTATACTGTATTATATTACACTGTATTAGGCTCTGTAACATCACATTCCACTATAATGTATTGCATTTCACTGTATTAGACTCTATTACACTCCACTATATTACATTACACCATATTAAACTCGATTACCGTCCATTATATTACGTTACACTGTATTAGACTCGATTGCCATCCATTACGTTACAGTACGCTGTATTAGACTCGATTTCACTCCACTATAGTATATTACATTACACTGTATTAGACTCTATTACACTCCACTATATTACATTACACTGTATTAGATCTGATTACGATCCATTATAGTACATTACACTGTGTTAGACTCAATTACCATACATTATATTACATCACACTGTATTAGATTCAATTACCATCTATTACATTATATTACACTGTAGTAGACTCGATTACACTCCACTGTACTGTATTACATTACACTGTATTAGACTCTATCCCACATGATTTTATTACATGGGAGCATATTAAACATCATTACACTCCACTATATTGTATTACATGAGAGTGTAATAGACTCTATCAGACTCCACTATACTGTATTACATTACCACTGTTTTTGACTCTATAACACTCCACTATGCTGTACTACCTAACACTGTGTTCGACTGCATTAAACACTACTGTACTGTATTTCATTACAATGCATTAGACTCTATTACGCTCCATTATATTATATTACACTGTATTAGAATCTACCCTCCACAATGTTACATTACACTGTATTAGACTCTATTACGCTCCATTATATTACACTGTATTAGAATCTACTCCCCACCACAATGTTATGGTACACTGTATTAGACTCTATTACACTCCATTATATTACATTACACTGTAGTATTATCTACTATACTCTAAAATGTTACATTAAACTATATTAGACTCTATTACACTCCATAATATTACACTGTATTAGAATCTGCTACACTCCATTAGCCTCTATTACACTCCATTATATTACATTACACTGTATTAGCCTCTATTACACTCCATTATATTATATTACACTGTATTATGCCTGACTGTACTCCACAATGTTGCATTACACTGCATGAGACACAATTATACTCCATTATACTATGTTACACTGTATTAGACTCTGTTACACTCCAATATATTATAATACACTGTATTCGAATCTATTACCCTCCAAAATGTTACATTACACTGTATTAGGCCCTATTATACTCCACAATGTTGCATTACATTGGATGAGACTCAATTATACTCCATTATATTACATTACACTGTAGTAGACTCTATTATACTCCATTACATTACACTGTATTAGACTCTGTAATACTCTGTAATATTAGATTCCACTGCAGTAGAATCGGTTATATTCTGCTATGTTAAAATTACATTGTAGTAGTCTCTATTACACTCCACTATATTTCAATACACTACTTTAGACGCAGTTAAACTCCACTATATTTTATTACCTTGTTTGAGACTCGATTCCACTCCATTAAATTACATTACACGGTATGAAACTCTATTACACTCCACAAAATGTTACATTACACTGTTATAGATGCTACTGCACTCCACGATATCACATTACACTGTATTAGACTCGGTTACCATCCATTATATTACACTGTATTAAAATCTGCTACACTTCACAATGTTACATTGCACTGTATTAGACTCTATTATCCTCCATTATATTAAATTACACTGTATTAGAATCTAATACACTCCACAATGTTTCATTGCACTGTATTAGACTCTATTATACTCCATTATATTAAATTACACTGTATTAGAATCTAATACACTCCACAATGTTTCATTGCACTGTATTAGACTCTATTATACTCCATTATATTAAATTACACTGTATTAGAATCTAATACACTCCACAATGTTTCATTGCACTGTATTAGACTCTATTATACTCCATTATATTAAATTACACTGTATTAGAATCTAATACACTCCACAATGTTTCATTGCACTGTATTAGACTCTATTATACTCCATTATATTAAATTACACTGTATTAGAATCTAATACACTCCACAATGTTTCATTGCACTGTATTAGACTCTATTATACTCCATTATATTAAATTACACTGTATTAGAATCTAATACACTCCACAATGTTTCATTGCACTGTATTAGACTCTATTATACTCCATTATATTAAATTACACTGTATTAGAATCTAATACACTCCACAATTTATTTTGGGAAATCATGCCAACTTAACATTTACTGAATAAAATTTGATAACATTTGGGATCTTGCAGGTCTTGCAGTATCCAGAAGAGAATAGAATAGGTTACATATGGAACATTATCTTAGTTTGCTGTCCATATTTGTGTTTCATAAATGTCCAATGGTTTCTATTTTAAACAAGGGTTATCAGACATTGTTTGGAGTTAGGAAAGGAAATTTCACCATTAGTCCTTATATTAAATCATTAAGACCATTCTAAAATTATCTGTATGGTCATATTTTTCATAACCTACCTGACCCTTAATCTAATTTATTAATTTACATATACTTACATTAAGTGAAATTCCTTAACCTATCAGTTGTGTAAGCTGTTGCTTTGCTATGAGATACTTTTAACGTATTGCTTTCCATCCCTTATTTCTCTTCATTGTTGCTAAATCTAATCTCTTATAAGCCATTTCTGACATGCTGATCCCATTCTGAAATCATTAAACAAATTCCTTCTGGTCACTGTAATATCTGTGTTACTACTTCTCCATGAATTACCATGAATCTCCAGTGTCCATTAAAAATCTGTTAACCATTTGTTGCTATATTTAATCAAAATGCTTTTAGGTGACCATGATGGACAAAAGGGAGATGTGAATTTAGTAATTTTTATTTTTTTCATCTTATTTCCAAAGCAGAAGTGACTTTCCAGGAAGATAATGAGTAATCTTTTTTCCACTGGAATTATCTGGAAAGCACATTCCATCATCAATTGCCATCTATTGTTT
>NW_025210148.1:0-905 GCF_004010195.1 Chiloscyllium plagiosum
GGGCACTCTGACTCCCAGCCTCAGTGTGCACTCGGACTCCCACCCTCAGCATGCACTCAGAATCCAACCTCAGCTTGCAATCGGACCCTCAACCTCAGCCTGTACTCTGACTCCCACCCTCAGGTGCACTCTGACTCCCACCCTAAGTGTGCATTCGGACCCCCACCTTCAGCTTGCACTCAGATCCCCACCCTCAGCTTGCACTCAGAATCGCAACCTCAGCTTGCACTCGGACTCCCAACCTCAGCGTGCGCCCGGACACCCACCCTCAGTGTGCACTCTGGCTCCCACCTTCAGCGTGCTTCTGGACTCACAGCCTCAATGTGCACTCTGACTCCCACACTCAGCATGCACTCTGACTTCCACCCTTAGCGTGCACTGTAACTCCCACCCTCAGCGGGCACTCTGACTCGCACCCTCAGCGGGCACTTGGACCCCCACCCTCAGCTTGCACTCAGAATCCAACCCTCAGTGTGCACTCGGACTCCCACCCTCAGCGTGCACTTGGCAGCCCACCCTCAGCGTGCACTCTGACTCCCACCTGCACTCCGACTCCCACCCTCAGTGTGCACTCGGACTCCCACCCTCAGTGTGCACTCTGGCTCCCACCCTCAGCGTGCAATCAGACACCCAAACTCAGCCTGCACTCTGACTCCCACCCTCAGGTGCACTCTGACTCCCAGCCTCAGTGTGCATTCGGACACAGACCCTCAGCGTACAATCGGATACCCACCCTCAGCGTGCACTCAGAATCCCACGCTCAGCGTGCACTCGGATTCCCACCCTCAGCGAGGGCTAGGACTCCCACTCTCAGTGTGCACTCGGATTACCACCCTCAGCGAGGGCTAGGACTCCCACTCTCAGTGTGCAATCCGACTCCCACCCTCAGTGTGCACTCGGACTCC
>NW_025210148.1:916-4004 GCF_004010195.1 Chiloscyllium plagiosum
TGCACTCAGAATCCCACGCTCAGCGTGCACTCGGATTCCCACCCTCAGCGAGGGCTAGGACTCCCACTCTCAGTGTACACTCGGATTCCCACCCTCAGCGAAGGCTAGGACTCCCACTCTCAGTGTGCACTCCGTCTCCCACCCTCAGTGTGCACTCGGACTCCCACCCTCAGCGTGCACTCTGGCTGCCACCCTCTGTGTGCACTCTGATCCCTACCCTCAACGTGCACACTGACCCCCACCCTCAGTGTGCAGTCAGACTCCCACCCTCAGCGTGCAATCAGACACCCAAACACAGCCTGCATTCTGACTCCCACCCTCAGTGTGCACTTGGCACCCTACCATCAGCATGCACTCTGAGCCCCACCCTCAGCGTGCACTCTGACTCCCAGCCTCAGTGTGCACTCTGAGCCCTACCCTCAGCGGGCACTCTGACTCCCAGCCTCAGTGTGCACTCCGACCCCCACCCTCAGCTTGCACTCAGAATCCCAACCTCAGCTTGCACTCGGACTCCCACCCTCAACGTGCGCCCAGACTCCCACCCTCAGTGTTCAATCTGGCTCCCACCCTCAGCGTGCACTTGGACTCACAGACTCAGTGTGCACTCTGACTCCCACCATCAGCATGCACTCAGAATCCCACCCTCAGCGTGCACTCGGATTCCCACCCTCAGCGAAGGCTAGGACTCCCACCCTCAGTGGGCACTCGGATCCCCACCCTCCGCGAAGGCTAGGACACCCAACCTCAGTGTGCACTCCCACTCCCACCATCAGTGTGCACTCTGACTCCCACCCTCAGTTTGCACTCTGACTCCCACCCTCAGCGGGTATTCTGACTCCGCCCCTCAGCGTGCACTCGAAACCCCAACCTCAGCTTGCACTCAGAATCCCACCCTCAGTGTGCACTCGGATTCCCACCCTCAGCGAGAGCTAGGACTCCCACTCTCAGTGTACACTCGGATTCCCACCCTGAGCGAGGGCTAGGACTCCCACTCTCAGTGTGCACTCCGACTCCCACCCTCAGTGTGCACTCGGACTCCCACCCTCAGCGTGCACTCTGGCTGCCACCCTCAGTGTGCAGTCAGACTCCCACACTCAGCGTGCAATCAGACACTCAAACACAGCCTGCACTCTGACTCCCACCCTCAGTGTGCACTTGGCACCCTACCATCAGCGTGCACTCTGACCCCCACTCTCAGCGTGCACTCTGAATCCCAGCCTCAGTGTGCACTCTGAGCACCACCCTCAGCGTGCACTCTGACTCCCAGCCTCAGTGTGCACTCAAACCCCCATCCTCAGCTTGCACTCAGAGTCCAACCTCAGCTTGCAATCGGACTCCCACCCTCAGCGTGCGCGCAGACTCCCACCCTCTGTGTTCACTATGGCTCCCACCCTCAGCGTGCACTTGGACTCACAGACTCAGTGTACACTCTGACTCCCACCCTCAGCGTGCACTCTGAATACCAGCCTCAGTGTGCACTCTGACCCCCAGCCTCAGTGTGCACTCGGACTCCCACCCTCAGCATGCACTCGGACCCCCACACTCAGCTTGCAATCGGACCCCCAACCTCAGCCTGTACTCTGACTCCCACCCTCAGGTGCACTCTGACTCCCAGCCTCAGTGTGCATTCGGACCCCCACCTTCAGCTTGCACTCTGAATCCCACGCTCAGCGTGCACTCGGATTCCCACCCTCAGTGTGCACTCTAGCTGCCACCCTCAGTGAGCACTCGGACTCCCTCCCTCAGCGTGCACACTGACCCCCACCCTCAGCGTGCAAGCAGACACCCAAACTCAGCCTGCACTCTGACTCCCACTCTCAGTGTGCACTTGGCACCTCACCCTCAGCATGCACTCTGACTCCCAGCCTCAGTGTGCACTCGGACCCAGACCCTCAGCGTACAATCGGATACCCACCCTCAGCGTGCACTCTGACTCCCACCCTCAGCGTGCACTCTGACTCCCACCCTCAGCGTGCACTCAGACTCCACCCCTCAGAATGCACTTGAATCCCCAAACCACCAACCTCAGCTTGCACTCAGAATCCCACCCTCAGCTTGTACTCTGACTCCCACCCTCAGTGTGCACTCTGACTCCCAGCCTCAGTGTGCACTCTGAATCCCACACTCAGTGTGCACTCTCACTCCCACACTCAGTGTGCACTCTGACTCCCCGCCTCAGTGTGCACTCTGACTTGCAGACTCAGTGTGCACTCGGACTCCCAACTTCAGCGTGCTCTCAGACTCCTACCTTTAGTTTGCTCCCAGACTCCCACCCTCAGCGTGCACTCGGACTTCCACCCTCAGTGACTCAGTGTGCTCCCAGACTCCCACCCTCAGCCGGCATTCTGACTCCGCCCCTCAGTGTGCACTCAGACCCCCACCCTCAGCTTGCACTCAGAATCCCACCCTCAGCTTGCACTCTGACTCCCACCCTCAGTGTGCACTCAGAATCCCACCCTCAGCCGGCACCCTGACTCCGCCCCTCAGCGTGCACTCGGACCCCCACCCTCAGCTTGCACTCAGAATCCCAACCGCAGCGTGCACTCGGACTCCCACCCTCAGTGTGCACTCAGAATCCCACCCTCAGCCGGCACCCTGACTCCGCCCCTCAGCGTGCACTCGGACCCCCACCCTCAGCTTGCACTCAGAATCCCAACCTCAGCTTGCACTCGGACTCACAGCCTCAGTTTGCACTCTGACTCCCACCCTCAGCATGCACTCTGACTTCCACCCTCAGCGTGCACTGTGACTCCCACCCTCAGCGGGCACTCTGACTCCCAGCCTCAGTCTGCACTCGGACCCCCACCTTTAGCTTGCACTCAGAATCCCACCCTCAGCGTGCACTCGGATTCCCACTCTCAGCGTGCACTCGGACTCCCACCCTCAGTGTGCACTCTGACTCCCACCCTCAGCGGGTACTCTTACTCCTCCCCTCAGCGTGCACTCGAACCCCCAACCTCAGCTTGCACTCAGAATCCCACCCTCAGCGTGCACTCGGATTCCCACCCTCAGCGAGGGCTCGGACTCCCACTCTCAGTGTGCACTCCGACTCCCACCCTCAGTGTGCACTCGGACTCCCACCCTCAGC
>NW_025210148.1:5843-9654 GCF_004010195.1 Chiloscyllium plagiosum
CTCCCACCCTCAGCGTGCACTCTGACTCTCAGCCTCAGTGTGCACTCGGACTCCCTCCCACCCTCAGCGTGCACTCTGACTCTCATCCTCAGCGTGCACTCTGACTCCCACCCTCAGCGTGCACTCTGACTCCCACCCTCAGCGTGCACTCTGACTCCCACCCTCAGTGGGCACTCTGACTCCCAGCCTCAGTGTGCACTCGGACCTCCACCCTCAGCTTGCACTCAGAGCCCCACCGTAAGCGTGCACTCGGATTCCCACCCTCAACGTGCACTCGGACTCCCACCTTCAGCGTGCACTCTGACTCCCAACCTCAGTGTGCACTCGGACGCCCACACTCAGCGTGCACTCGTACCCCCACCCTCAGTGTGCACTCGCACTCCCACCCTCAGCATGCACTCGGACTCCCAACCTCAGCGTGTCCTCGGACACCCACACTCAGGGTGCACTCGGACCCCCACCCTGAGCATGCACACGGACCCCTACCCTCAGCATGCCCTCTGACTCCCACTCTTATCATGCAGTCGGTCTCCCACCCTCAGCTTGCACTCTGACTCCCAACGTCAGCGTGCACTTGGACGTCCATACTCAGCGTGTACTCAGACTCCCACACTCAGCGTGCACTCATACTCCCACTCTCAGTGTGAACTCTGACTCCCACCTTCAGCGTGCACTCGGACTCCGAACCTCAGCATGTCCTCTGACTCCCACCCTCAGCGTGCACTCGGACTCTCAGCCTCAGTGTGCACACGGACTCCCACCCTCAGCGTGCACTCTGACTCCCACCGTCAGTGGGCACTCGGACCTCCACCCTCAGTGTGCACTCCGACACCTACCCTCAGTATGCACTCTGACTCCCACCCTCAGCGTGCACTCGGTAACCTACGCGCAGCCTGCACTCGGACTCCCACCCCCAGCCTGCACTCTGACTCCCGCTCTCAGCGTGCACTCGGACCCCCACCCTCAGCGTGCACTCTGAACCCCACCCACCGCGTGCACTCTGACCCCCAACCTCAGCGTGCACTCAGACTCCCACACTCAGCGTGTACTCTGACTCGCACCGTCAGCTTGCACACTGACTCCTCCCCTCAGCGTTCTTTCGGACTCCCACCCTCAGTGTGCACTCGGACTCCCAACTTCAGCGTGTACTTGTACTCCCACCTTAAGCATGCACTCGGACTCCCACCTTCAACGTGCACTCTGACTCCCACCCTCAGCGTGCACTCCGACACCCACACTCAGCGTGCACCGTACACCCGACCTCAGCGTGTCCTTGGACACCCACCCTCAGTGTGCACTCGGAACCTCACCCTCAGCGTGCACTCTGACTCCCACCCTCAGCGTGGCCTCGGACTCACACCCTCAGCGTGCACTCGGACGACCACCCTCAGCGTGCACTCGGACCCCCACCCTCAGCGTGCACTCGTACTCCCACCCTCAGCGTGTACTCGGACTCCCACCCTCAGTGTGCACTCGGACCCCCACCCTTTGCGTGCGCTCTGACTCCCACCCTCAGCGTGCACTTTGACTCCCAAAATCAAAGTGCACTCGATCTCCCACCCTCAGTGTGCACTCTGACTCCCACCCTCAGCGTGCATTTGGACCCCCAACCTCAGTGTGCACTCGGACACCTACCCAGAGTATGTACTCGAATTCCCACACTTAGCATGCACTCGGGCTCCCATCCTCAGCGTGCACTCGGACCCCCACCCTCTACGGGCACTTGTACATCCACCTTCAGTGTGCACTCGGGTCCCCATCTTCAGCGTGCACTTGGCCTCCCACCCTCAGCGGGCACTCTGACTCTCAGCCTCAGTGTGCACTCTGACTCCCACCCTCAGCGTGCACTCTGACTCCCACCCTCAGTGGGCACTCGGACCTCCACCCTCAGTGTGCATTCCGACACCCACCCTCAGTGTGCACTCTGACTCCCAGCCTCAGTGTGCACTCTGACTCCAACCCTAGCATGCACTCTGACTCCCACCCTCAGCGTGCAGTTGGATCCCCACCATCAATGTGCACTCGGAAACCCACCCGGAGTATGCACTCGGACTCCGACCCTCAGTGTGCACTTGGAATCCCACCATCAGCGTGCACTCTGACTCCCACCCTCAGCGTGCACTCGGACCCCCAACCTCAGCGTGCACTCTGACTACCACACTGAGCGTGCACTCTGACTCCCACCCTCAGCGTGCACTCTGACTCCCACCCTCAGCGTGCACTCGGACCCCCAACCTCAGCGTGTACTCAGACTACCACACTCAGTGTGCACTCTGACTCCCATCCTCAGCGCGCACTCGGACTCCCACACTCAGCGTGCCTTCGGACACACATTCTCAGCGTGTACTCGGACCTCGACCCTCAGCGTGCGCTCTGACTCCCACCCTCAGCGTGCACTCGGACCCCACCCTCAGCGTGCACTCGGACTCCCAACCTCAGCGTGTCCTCGGACACCCACACTCAGTGTGCACTCGGACCCCCACCCTGAGCGTGCACACGGACCCCCACCCTCAGTATGCACTCCGACTCCCACTCTTATCGTGCAGTCGGTCTCCAACCCTCAGCTTGCACTCTGACTCCCAACCTCAGCGTGTACTCGGACTCCCACACACAGCGTGCACTCGTACTCCCACCCTCAGTGTGAACTCTGACTCCCACCCTCAGCGTACACTCGGACTCCCACTCTCAGCGTGCACTCATACTCCCACCCTCAGTGTGCACTCAGATTCCCACCCTCAGTGTGCACTCGGTCTTCCATTCTCAGCGTGCACTCTGACACCCATCCTCAGTGTGCACACAGACTCCCACCTTCAGTGTGCACTCTGAATCCCACCCTAAGTGTGCACTCAGATTCCCACACTTAGCATGCACTCGGGCTCCCATCCTCAGCGTGCACTCGGACCCCCACCTTCTGCGGGCACTTGTACCCCCACCCTCAGCGTGCACTCGGGCCCCCATCTTCAGCGCGCACTTGGACTCCCACCCTCAGTGTGCACTCGGACCCCCACCCTGAGCGTGCGACACGGACCCCTACCCTCAGCATGCACTCTGACTCCCACTCTTATCGTGCAGTCGGTCTCCCACCCTCAGCTTGCACTCTGACTCCCAACCTCAGCGTGTACTCGGACTCCCACACACAGCGCGCACTCGTACTCCCACCCTCAGCGTGCACTCTGACTCCCACCTCAGTGTGAACTCTGACTCCCACTCTCAGCGTGCACTCTGGCTCCCACTCTCAGTGTGCACTCAGACTCCCACCTTCAGCGTGCACTCGGACTCCCACCTTCAGCGTGCACTCTGACTCCCACCCTCAGCGTGCACTCCAACACCCACACTCAGCGTGCACTCGTACTCCCAACCTCAGCGTGTCCTTGGACACCCACCCTCAGTGTGCACTCGGAGCCCCACCCTCAGCGTGCACTTGTACTCCCACCCTCAGCGTGTACTCGGACTCCCACCCTCAGTGTGCACTCGGACTCCCACCTTCAGCGTGTACTTGTACTCCCACCTTAAGCATGCACTCGGACTCCCACCTTCAGCGTGCACTCTGACTCCCAACCTCAGCGTGCACTCCGACACCCACACTCAGCGTGCACTCGTACTCCCAACCTCAGCGTGTCCTTGGACACCCACCCTCAGTGTGCACTCGGACCCTCACCCTCAGCGTGCACTCTGACTCCCACCCTCAGCGTGCATCAGACTCCCACCCTCAGCGTGCACTCGGACGCCCATACTCAGTGTGTACTTGGACTCCCACACTCAGCGTGCACTCGTACCCCCACCCTCAGCGTGTACTCGGACTCCCACCCTC
>NW_025210148.1:9660-17816 GCF_004010195.1 Chiloscyllium plagiosum
TGCACTCTGACTCCCATACTCAGTGTGTACTTGGACTCCCACACTCAGCGTGCACTCGTACTCCCACCCTAAGCGTGTACTCTGACTCCCACCCTCAGCGTGCACTCTGACTCCCACAATCAACGTGCACTCGATCTCCCACCCTCAGTGTGCACTCTGACTCCCACCCTCAGCGTGCAGTTGGACCCCCACCCTCAGTGTGCACTCGGACACCCACCCAGAGTATGCACCAGAATTCCCACACTTAGCATGCACTCGGGCTCCCATCCTCAGCGTGCACCCGGACCCCCACCCTCTGCGGGCACTTGTACATCCACCCTCAGTGTGCACTCGGGCCCCCATCTTCAGCGTGCACTTGGCCTCCCACCCTCAGCGGGCACTCTGACTCTCAGCCTCATTGTGCACTCTGACTCCCACCCTCAGCGTGCACTCGGACCTCCACCCTCAGTGTGCACTCCGACACCCACCCTCAGTGTGCACTCCGACACCCACCCTCAGTGTGCACTCTGACTCCCAGCCTCAGTGTGCACTCTGACTCCCACCCTCAGCATGCACTCTGACTCCCACCCTCAGCGTGCAGTCGGATCCCCACCCTCAGTGTGCACTCGGAAACCCACCCGGAGTATGCACTCGGACTCCGACCCTCAGTGTGCACTCGGAATCCCACCATCAGCGTGCACTCTGACTCCCACCCTCAGCGTGCACTCGGACTCTCAGCCTCAGTGTGCACTCTGACTCCCACCCTCAGCATGCACTCGGACCCCCAACCTCAGCGTGCACTCAGACTACCACACTGAGCGGGCACCCGGACTCCCACCCTCAGTGTGCACTCTGACTCTCACCCTCAGCGTGCACTCTGACTCCCACCCTCAGCGTGCACTCTGACTCCCACCCTCAGTGGGCACTCTGACTCCCACCCTCAGCGTGCACCCGGACCCCCAACCTCAGCGTGCACTCAGACTACCACACTGAGCGTGCACTCTGACTTCCACCCTCAGTGTGCACTCTGACTCTCACCACTCTCAGCGTGCCTTCGGACACACATTCTCAGCGTGTACTCGGACCTCGACCCTCAGCGAGCACTCGGACCCCACCCTCAGCATGCACTCGGATTCCCAACCTCAGCGTGTCCTCGGACACCCACACTCAGTGTGCACTCGGACCCCCACCCTGAGCGTGCACATGGACCCCTACCCTCAGCATGCACTCTGACTCCCACTCTTATCGTGCACTCGGTCTCCCACCCTCAGCTTACACTCTGACTCCCAAACTCAGCGTGCACTCATACTCCCAACCTCAGCGTGTCCTTGGACACCCACCCTCAGTGTGCACTCGGACCCTCACCCTCAGCGTGCAATCTGACTCCCACCCTCAGCGTGCATCAGACTCCCACCCTCAGCGTACACTCTGACTCCCACCCTCAGCGTTCACTCTGACTCCCAACCTCAGCGTGCACTCGGACGCCCATACTCAGTGTGTACTTGGAGTCCCCACACTCAGCGAGCACTCGGAACCCCACCCTTTGCTTGCGCTCTGACTCCCACCCTCAGCGTGCACTCTGACTCCCACAATCAACGTGCACTCGGTCTCCCACCCTCAGTGTGCACTCTGACTCCCACCCTCAGCATGCAGTTGGACCCCCACCCTCAGTGTGCACTCGGACACCCACCCAGAGTATGCACTCGAATTCCCACACTTAGCATGCCCTCGGGCTCCCATCCTCAGCGTGCACTCGGACCCCCACCCTCTGCGGGCACTTGTACATCCACCCTCAGTGTGCACTCGGGCCCCCATCTTCAGCGTGCACTTGGCCTCCCACCCTCAGCGTGTACTCGGACCCCCACCCTCAGCATGCACTCTGACTCCTCCCCTCAACGTGCACCCGGACCGCCATCCTCAGCTTGCACTCAGACTCCCACACTCAGCGTGCATTCGGACCCCCACCCTCATCATGCACTCCAACTCCCGCCCTCAGTGTGCACTCTGGCTCCCACCCTCAGCTTGCACTCAGAATCCCACCCTCAGTGTGCAATCGGACTCCCACCCTCAGTGTGCATTTGGCACCCCACCCTCAGCATGCACTCTGACTCCCACCCACAGTGTGCACTCGGACAACCACCCTCAGTGTGCACTCTAACTCCCACCCTCAGTGCGAACTCGGGCCCACACCCTCAGCGTGCAATCGGACCCTGACCCTGAGCATGCACTCTGACTCCCACCCTCAGCATGTACTTTGACTCCCACCCTCAGCGTGTACTCTGACTCCCACCCTCAGCGTGCACTCTGACTCCCACCCCCACCGTGCACTCGGACCTCCATCCTCAGCTGCACTCGGACTCCCACCCTCAGTGTGCACTCTGACTCCCACCCACAGCGTGCACTTGGACCCCAACGCTCAGCGTGCACTTGTACTCCCACCCTCAAGGTGCACTTGGACTCCCACCCTCATTATGCACTCGGACTCCCACCCTCATCGTGTACTTGTACTCCCACCTTCCGCATGCACTCCGGCTCCCAGCTTCAGCGTGCACTCTGACTCCCACCCTCAGTGCGCACTCGGACTCCCACACTCAGTGTGCACTCGGACCCCCAACCTCAGCGTGCAGACTCCCACCCTCAGTGTGCACTCGGACTCCCACTCTCAGCGTGCCTTTGGACACACATTCTCAGCGTGTACTCGGACCTCGACCCTCAGCGTGCGCTCTGACTCCCACCCTCAGCGTGCACTCAGACTTCCACCCTCTGCGAGCACATGTACTCCTACCCTCAGTGTGCACTCGGGCCCCCATCCACAGCGTGCACTCTGACTCCCACCCTCAGCGTGCACTCTGACTCCCATCCTCAGCATGCACTCTGACTCCTCCCCTCAGCGTGCACCCGGACCCCCACCCTCAGCTTGCACTCAGACTCCCACACACAGCGAGCATTCGGACCCCCACCCTCATCATGCACTCTGACTCACAACCTCAGCGTGTACTCGGACTCCCAACCTCAGTGTGCACTTTGACTCCCACCCACAGCGTGCACTCGGACCCCCACCCTCAGCATGCACTCTGACTCCCAACCTCAGCGTGTACTCGGACTCCCACCCTCAGTGTGCACTCTGACTCCCACCCACAGTGTGCACTTGGACCCCAACGCTCAGCGTGCACTTGTACTCCCACCCTCAAGGTGCACTTGGACTCCCACCCTCAGTATGCACTCGGACTCCCACCCTCATCGTGTACTTGTACTCCCACCTTCCGCATGCACTCCGGCTCCCAGCTTCAGCGTGCACTCTGACTCCCACCCTCAGCGTGCACTCGGACTCCAAACCTCAGCGTGCACTCCGACTCCCACCCTCAGCGTGCACTCGGACTCCCAACCTCAGCATGTCCTCGGACACCCACCCTCAGTGTGCACTCGGACCCCCACCCTCAGCATGGACATGGACCCTCACCCTCAGCGTGCACTCTGACTCCCACCCTCAGCGTGCATTAGACTCCCACCCTCAGCGTTCACTCTGACTCCCAACCTCAGCGTGCACTCGGATGCCCACCCTCAGCATGGATATGGACCCTCACCCTCAGCGTGCACTCTGACCCCTACCCTCAGCGTGCACTCAGACTCCCACCCTCAGTGTTCACTCTGACTCCCAACCTCAGCATGCACTCGGACGCCCATACTCAGCGTGTACTCTGACTCCCAACCTCAGTGTGCACTCGGACCCCCAACCTCGGCGTGCACTCAGACTACCACACTCAGTGTGCACTCTGACTCCCACCCTCAGTGCGCACTCGGACTCCCACCCTCAGCGTGCACTCGGACCCCCAACCTCAGCGTGCACTCAGACTACCACACTGAGCGGGCACTCTGACTCCCACCCTCAGTGGGCACTCTGACTCCCACCCTCAGCGTGCAACTCAGACTCCCACCCTCAGCGTGCACTCAGACTCCCACCCGCAGTGTGCACTCTGACACCCAACCTCAGCATGCACTCGGACCTCCATCCTCAGCTGCACTCGGACACCCACCCTCAGTGTGCACTCTGACTCCCACACTCAGTGTGCACTCTGACACCCGGCCTCAGCGTGCACTTGGACTCGCATTCTCAGCGTGCACTCAGACACCCACCCTAAGCGTGCACTCAGAGCCTCACACTCAGCATGCACTCAGACTCCCACCCTCAGCGTGCACTCAGACTCCCACCCGCAGTGTGCACTCTGACACCCAACCTCAGCATGCACTCGGACCTCCATCCTCAGCTGCACTCGGACACCCACCCTCAGTGTGCACTCTGACTCCCACACTCAGTGTGCACTCTGACACCCGGCCTCAGCGTGCACTTGGACTCGCATTCTCAGCGTGCACTCAGACACCCACCCTAAGCGTGCACTCAGAGCCTCACACTCAGCATGCACTCAGACTCCCACCCTCAGCGTGCACTCAGACTCCCACCCGCAGTGTGCACTCTGACACCCAACCTCAGCATGCACTCGGACCTCCATCCTCAGCTGCACTCGGACACCCACCCTCAGTGTGCACTCTGACTCCCACACTCAGTGTGCACTCTGACACCCGGCCTCAGCGTGCACTTGGACTCGCATTCTCAGCGTGCACTCAGACACCCACCCTAAGCGTGCACTCAGAGCCTCACACTCAGCATGCACTCAGACTCCCACCCTCAGCGTGCACTCAGACTCCCACCCGCAGTGTGCACTCTGACACCCAACCTCAGCATGCACTCGGACCTCCATCCTCAGCTGCACTCGGACACCCACCCTCAGTGTGCACTCTGACTCCCACACTCAGTGTGCACTCTGACACCCGGCCTCAGCGTGCACTTGGACTCGCATTCTCAGCGTGCACTCAGACACCCACCCTAAGCGTGCACTCAGAGCCTCACACTCAGCATGCACTCAGACTCCCACCCTCAGCGTGCACTCAGACTCCCACCCGCAGTGTGCACTCTGACACCCAACCTCAGCATGCACTCGGACCTCCATCCTCAGCTGCACTCGGACACCCACCCTCAGTGTGCACTCTGACTCCCACACTCAGTGTGCACTCTGACACCCGGCCTCAGCGTGCACTTGGACTCGCATTCTCAGCGTGCACTCAGACACCCACCCTAAGCGTGCACTCAGAGCCTCACACTCAGCATGCACTCAGACTCCCACCCTCAGCGTGCACTCAGACTCCCACCCGCAGTGTGCACTCTGACACCCAACCTCAGCATGCACTCGGACCTCCATCCTCAGCTGCACTCGGACACCCACCCTCAGTGTGCACTCTGACTCCCACACTCAGTGTGCACTCTGACACCCGGCCTCAGCGTGCACTTGGACTCGCATTCTCAGCGTGCACTCAGACACCCACCCTAAGCGTGCACTCAGAGCCTCACACTCAGCATGCACTCAGACTCCCACCCTCAGCGTGCACTCAGACTCCCACCCGCAGTGTGCACTCTGACACCCAACCTCAGCATGCACTCGGACCTCCATCCTCAGCTGCACTCGGACACCCACCCTCAGTGTGCACTCTGACTCCCACACTCAGTGTGCACTCTGACACCCGGCCTCAGCGTGCACTTGGACTCGCATTCTCAGCGTGCACTCAGACACCCACCCTAAGCGTGCACTCAGAGCCTCACACTCAGCATGCACTCAGACTCCCACCCTCAGCGTGCACTCAGACTCCCACCCGCAGTGTGCACTCTGACACCCAACCTCAGCATGCACTCGGACCTCCATCCTCAGCTGCACTCGGACACCCACCCTCAGTGTGCACTCTGACTCCCACACTCAGTGTGCACTCTGACACCCGGCCTCAGCGTGCACTTGGACTCGCATTCTCAGCGTGCACTCAGACACCCACCCTAAGCGTGCACTCAGAGCCTCACACTCAGCATGCACTCAGACTCCCACCCTCAGCGTGCACTCAGACTCCCACCCGCAGTGTGCACTCTGACACCCAACCTCAGCATGCACTCGGACCTCCATCCTCAGCTGCACTCGGACACCCACCCTCAGTGTGCACTCTGACTCCCACACTCAGTGTGCACTCTGACACCCGGCCTCAGCGTGCACTTGGACTCGCATTCTCAGCGTGCACTCAGACACCCACCCTAAGCGTGCACTCAGAGCCTCACACTCAGCATGCACTCAGACTCCCACCCTCAGCGTGCACTCAGACTCCCACCCGCAGTGTGCACTCTGACACCCAACCTCAGCATGCACTCGGACCTCCATCCTCAGCTGCACTCGGACACCCACCCTCAGTGTGCACTCTGACTCCCACACTCAGTGTGCACTCTGACACCCGGCCTCAGCGTGCACTTGGACTCGCATTCTCAGCGTGCACTCAGACACCCACCCTAAGCGTGCACTCAGAGCCTCACACTCAGCATGCACTCAGACTCCCACCCTCAGCGTGCACTCAGACTCCCACCCGCAGTGTGCACTCTGACACCCAACCTCAGCATGCACTCGGACCTCCATCCTCAGCTGCACTCGGACACCCACCCTCAGTGTGCACTCTGACTCCCACACTCAGTGTGCACTCTGACACCCGGCCTCAGCGTGCACTTGGACTCGCATTCTCAGCGTGCACTCAGACACCCACCCTAAGCGTGCACTCAGAGCCTCACACTCAGCATGCACTCAGACTCCCACCCTCAGCGTGCACTCAGACTCCCACCCGCAGTGTGCACTCTGACACCCAACCTCAGCATGCACTCGGACCTCCATCCTCAGCTGCACTCGGACACCCACCCTCAGTGTGCACTCTGACTCCCACACTCAGTGTGCACTCTGACACCCGGCCTCAGCGTGCACTTGGACTCGCATTCTCAGCGTGCACTCAGACACCCACCCTAAGCGTGCACTCAGAGCCTCACACTCAGCATGCACTCAGACTCCCACCCTCAGCGTGCACTCAGACTCCCACCCGCAGTGTGCACTCTGACACCCAACCTCAGCATGCACTCGGACCTCCATCCTCAGCTGCACTCTGACTCCCACCCTCAGTGTGCACTCTGACTCCCACCCTCAGCGTGCACTCGGACTCCCACTGTCAGTGTGCACTCGGACCCCCATCCTCAGTGTGCACTCTGACTCCCACCCTCAGCGTGCACTCGGACTCCCACCCTCAGTGTGCACTCGGACCCCCATCCTCAGTGTGCACTCAGACTCCCACCCTCAGTGTGCACTGAGACTCCCACCCTCAGTGTGCACTCTGACTCCCACACTCAGTGTGCACTCTGACTCCCACCCTCAGTGTGCACTCTGACTCCCACCCTCAGTGTGCACTCCGACTCACACCCTCAGCCTGCACTCGGCCCCCCACCCTCAGCGTGCACTCTGACCCCCACCCTCAGAGTGCACTCTGCATCCCGGCCTCAGCGTGCACTCAGACCTCCATCCTCAATGTGCACTCAGACATCAACGCTCAGCGTGCACTCTGACTCCCACCCTGCGCGTGCACTCTAACGCCCAGCCTCAGTGTGCACTCAGACTCTTACCCTCATTTTGCACTCGGACTCCCACCCTCAATGTGCACTCAGACTCCCACCCTCAGTGTGCATTCTGACACCCGGCCTCAGTGTGCACTCGGACTCCCATCCTCAGCGTGCACTCGGACTCCCACTCTCAGTGTGCACTCGGACCCCGATCCTCAGTGTGCACTCTGACTCCCACCCTCAGCGTGCACTCCGACTCCCAGCCTCAGTGTGCACTCAGACTCTTACCCTAATTTTGCACTCAGACTCCCACCCTCAGTGTGCACTCAGACTCCCACCCTTATTTTGCACTCGGACTCCCACGCTCAGTCTGCACTCTGACACCCGGCCTCAGCGTGCACTTGGACTCGCATTCTCAGCGTGCACTCAGACACCCACCCTAAGCGTGCACTCAGAGCCTCACACTCAGCATGCACTCAGACTCCCACCCTCAGCGTGCACTCAGACTCCCACCCGCAGTGTGCACTCTGACACCCAAACTCAGCATGCACTCGGACCTCCATCCTCAGCTGCACTCGGACACCCACCCTCAGTGTGCACTCTGACTCCCAACCTCAGTGTGCACCCTGACTCCCACCCTCAGCGTGCACTCGGACTCCCACCCTCAGTGTGCACTCGGACCCCCATCCTCAGTGTGCACTCAGGCTCCCACCCTCAG
>NW_025210148.1:17847-18556 GCF_004010195.1 Chiloscyllium plagiosum
TGCACTCTGACACCCGGCCTCAGCGTGCACTTGGACTCGCACTCTCCAGCGTGCACCAGACACCCACCCTAAGCGTGCACTCAGAGCCTCACACTCAGCATGCACTCAGACTCCCACCCTCAGCGTGCACTCCGACTCACACCCTCAGCCTGCACTCAGCCCCCCACCCTCAGCGTGCACTCTGACCCCCACCCTCAGAGTGCACTCTGCATCCCGGCCTCAGCGTGCACTCAGACCTCCATCCTCAATGTGCACTCAGACATCAACGCTCAGCGTGCACTCTGACTCCCACCCTGCGCGTGCACTCTAACGCCCAGCCTCAGTGTGCACTCAGACTCTTACCCTCATTTTGCACTCGGACTCCCACCCTCAATGTGCACTCAGACTCCCACCCTGAGTGTGCACTCTGACACCCGGCCTCAGTGTGCACTCGGACTCCCATCCTCAGCGTGCACTCGGACTCCCACTCTCAGTGTGCACTCGGACCCCCATCCCCAGTGTGCACTCTGACTCCCACCCTCAGCGTGCACTCCGACTCCCAGCCTCAGTGTGCACTCTGACTTCCATCCTCAGTGTGCACTCTGACTCCCACACTCAAGTGTGCACTCTGACTCCCAGCCGAAGAGTGCACTCGGACTCCCACCCTCTTTGTGCACTCAGACTCCCACCCTCGGCGTGCACTCGGACTCCCAACCTCAGCTTGCACTTG
>NW_025210149.1:0-2207 GCF_004010195.1 Chiloscyllium plagiosum
AAAGAAAACATCCCAAGCTTATCCAGCCTCTCCCCAACACTGAAATGCTCCATCCCAGACAGTACCCTGGGGAATCCCCTCTGCAGCCCCTCCAGTACAATCCCATCCTTCCTATAATGCATGGACCAGAACCACACACAGTTCTCCAGCTGGGGCCTCACCAAAGACCTGTCCAGCTCCAACACCACCTTCCTGCTCTTCGAATCTAGGCCTCAACTGATAAAGGCAAGTGACCCTTTTTCCTTCTTAACTTGCCGATCGACCCGTCCTATCACCTTCAGGGATCTGTGGACAACTCCCCAAGATCCCTCTGAGCTTCATTGTGCCCTGCCATTCTCTGAGTACTCCCTCATCTTGCTAATTCTTCCAAAATGCCTCACCTCACAATTATCAAGATTAAATCCTGTCCGCCACTGATCAGTCCGTCCGACCAACCCTCCTGTCACCTAACACCTTCCTCCAAACAGCCAGCCACCCAGATAATCTTTGTATCAGCCACAAACTTAATTATCACACTCCTACATTCTCATCCAAATCATTAATGAATATCACAAACACTAAAGGGCCCAGCACTGATCCCTGTGGTACACCACTGCACACCAGGCTCCGGTCACACAAACAGCCTTCTCCCCCCACTCTCTGTCTCCTGTTACTAAGACAATTTTAGACCCAACTTTCCCCGTTACCCCAGATCCCATGTTTTTTTACCTTCTTTATCAGTTCCCCATGTGGGACCCTGTTAAAGGCCTTGTTGAAATCCATATCAACTCCACCAACCACCATCACCTACCCTCTCCATCACCTCTTGGAAAAGCTCAGTCAGGTGTGTTGGGCCTGACCTCCCTCTGACACAGGAGAAAGTGAGGACTGCAGATACTGCAGATCAGAGTTGAGAGTGTGGTGCTGGAAACGCACAGCAGGTCGGGCAGCATCCGAGGAGCAGGAGAGTCGACGTATTGGGCTGGAGCCCTTCACTGACTCTCCTTGATCAAACCTTGCTTCTCCAAGTGAAGAGGACTTCTCTCCCTGCCACCTTTCCCCAATAGTTTCCCGACAACTGACATGTGATTCTGTGATTCCCTGCTTTCTGTTTACCATCCTTTTTGTAAAGTGGAACGGTATTAAAAATAGAAAGACAAGGGGCAGCAGATACTTGGGGACACCACCCCCTGCAGGTTCCCCTCCAAGTCACTCCCCATCCTGATTTGGAAATATATTGCCGTTCCTTGTCGCTGGGTCACAATCCTGGAATCCCCTCCCTAAGGGCATTGTGGGTCTACCCACAGCACATGGACTGCAGCAGTTCAAGAAGGCAGCTCACCCCCACCTCCTCAAGGGGGTAGCTAGGGACGGGCAATAAATACTCATTCAGTCGCTTCCTTCAGAGGGGCAGCTGAGGGGTAGATTGAGAGGCCGTGTCTCTGATGTATAAAATCAGAAGGAAACGGTGCAGAGCAGTTATTGAGAAGCAGCAGCTAATGACCAGAAAAACACAACCAAACAGCAGGAGAGCTCTCCCACAGAGAAACACAGTCATTGGGAAACGTTCATTTCATTGGCGTCATGTTCAAGCTGAAGGTATTCAGGGGAGTGGGAGCAGACCTTGTTAGAGGTTTCTGTGTGGATGGGGTGTCCCCCTTGTGGCCTTTCACAGAATTACATGGAAACTCAGACACCGCCACAGGCCATTGACAGAGAGAACAGGAACAGGAGGAGGCCATTCGGCCCTTCGAGCCTGCTCCACCATTCCATATGATCATCCAACTCAGTCCCCTGTTCCTGCTTCCTCCCCATACCCTTTGATCCCGTTATCCTTAAGAACTCTATCTAACTCCACCTGGAAAACATTCAATGTTTCGGCCTTAACCCCTTCCCGTGGCAGGGAATTCCCCAGGGTCCCCACTCTCTGGGTGAAGCATTACTCCTCATCTCAGTCCGATATGGCCCGTCCTATAATCTCAGACTGTTCTAAGACTGGTTCAGGACTCCCTGGTCATCTGGACAAGGGGCAGCAGATACTTGGGGACACCACCCCCTGCAGGTTCCCCTCCAAGTCACTCCTCATCCTGATTTGGAAATATATCGCCGTTCCTTGTCGCTGGGTCACAATCCTGGAATCCCCTCCCTAAGGGCATTGTGGGTCTACCCACAGCACATGGACTGCAGCGGTTCAAGAAGGCAGCTCACCCCCACCTTCTCAAGGGGGC
>NW_025210149.1:4763-4859 GCF_004010195.1 Chiloscyllium plagiosum
GTGCTGAGGGAGTGCCGCACTGTCGGAGGGTCAGTGCTGAGGGAGTGCCGCACTGTCGGAGGGTCAGTGCTGAGGGAGTGCCGCACAGTCGGAAGG
>NW_025210149.1:4957-11466 GCF_004010195.1 Chiloscyllium plagiosum
AGGGTCAGTGCGGATGGAGTGGGCACTGTTGGATGTTAAGTGCTGAGGGAGCGCCACACTGTCGGAGGGTCAGTGCTGAGGGAGTGCCGCACAGTCGGAGGGTCAGTGCTGAGGGAGTGCCACACGGTCACAGGGTCAGTGCTGAGGGAGTGCCGCACTGTCGCAGGGTCAGTGCGGATGGAGTGGGCACTGTTGGATGTTAAGTGCTGAGGGAGTGCCACACTGTCGGAGGGTCTGTGCGGATGGAATGGGCATTGTCGGAGGGTCAATACTGAGGGAGCGCCACACTGTCAGAGGGTCAGTGCTGCGGGAGTGCCGCACTGTTGGAGGGTCAGTACTGAGGGAGTGCCGCACTGTCGGAGGGTCAGTGCTGAGAGAGTGCTGCACTGTCACAGGGTCAGTGCTGAGGGAGTGCCACACTGTCGGAGGGACAGTGCTGAGGGAGTGCCGCACTCTCAGAGGGTCAGTGCTCAGGGAGTGCCACACCGTCGGAGGGTCAGTGCTGAGGGAGTGCCGCACTGTCGGAGGGTCAGTGCTCAGGTAGTGCCACACCGTCAGAGGGTCAGTGCTGAGGGAGTGCCGCACTGTCGGAGGGTCAGTGCGGATGGAGTGTGCACTGTCGGAGGGTCAGTGCTGAGGGAGTGCCACACTGTCGGAGGGTCAGTGCTGAGGGAGTGCCGCACTGTTGGAGGGTCAATACTGAGGGAGCGCCGCACTGTCGGAGAGTCAGTGCTGAGGGAGAGCCGTACTATCGGAGGGTCAGTGCTGAGGGAGTGGGCACTGTCGGAGGGTCAGTGCTGAGGGAGTGCCACACTGTCGGAGGGTCAGTGCTGAGGGAGTGCCGCACTGTCGGAGGGTCAGTGCTGAGGGAATGCCACACTGTCGGAGGGTCAGTGCTGAGAGAGTGCCACACTGTCGGAGGGTCAGTGCTGAGGGTGTCCCGCACTGTAGGTGGGTCAGTGCTGAGGGAGCGCCGCACTGTCGGAGGGTCAGTGCTGGGTGAGCGCCACACTGTCACAGGGTCACTACTGAGGGAGTGCCGCATTGTCGGAGGGTCAGTGCTGAGAGAGCGCCGCACTGTCGGCGGGTCAGTGCTGAGAGAGTGCCACACTGTCGGAGGGTCAGTGCTGAGGGAATGCCGCACTGTCGGAGGGTCAGTGCTGAGGGATCGCCGCACTGTCGTAGGGTCAGTGCTGAGGGAGTGCCGCACTGTCGGAGGGTCAGTGCTGAGGGAGCGCCGCACTGTCGGAGGGACAATGCTGAGGGAGCGCTGCACTGTCTGAGGGTCAGTGCTGAGGGAGTGCCGCACTGTCGGAGGGTCAGTACTGAGGGAGTGGGCAGTATCAGAGGGTCAGTGCTGAGGGAGTGGGCACTGTCAGAGGGTCAGTGCTGAGGCAGGGCCGCAATGTCAGTGGGTCAGTGCTGAGGGAGTGCCGCACTGTTGGAGGGTCAGTACTGAGGGAGCACCGCACTGTCGGAGGGTCAGTGCTGAGGGGGTGCCGCACTGTCGGAGGGTCAGTACTGAGGGAGGGCCGCAGTGTCGGAGGGGCAGAGCTGAGGGAGTTCTGCACTGTCAGAGGGTCAGTGCTGAGGGAGCACCGCACTGTCGGAGGGTCAGTGCTGAGGGGGTGCCGCACTGTCGGAGGGTCAGTACTGAGGGATAGCCGCACTGTCAGATGGTCAGTGCTGAGGGAGTGCCGCATTGTCGGAGGGTCAGTGCTGAGGGAGTGCTGCACTGTCACAGGGTCACTACTGAGGGAGTGCCGCATTGTTGGAGGGTCAGTGCTTAGGGAGCGCCGCACTGTCGGAGGGTCAGTGCTGAGGGAGTGCCGCACTGTCAGAGGGTCAGTACTGAGGGAGTGCCGCACTGTCGGAGGGTCAGTGCTGAGGGAGTGCCGCACTGTCGGAGGGTCAGTGCTGGGGGAGTGTTGCACTGTCAGAGGGTCAGTGCTGGGGGAGTGTCGCACTGTCACAGGGTCAGAGCTGAGGGAGCGCCGCACTGTCGGAGGAACAGTGCTGAGGGAGTGCCGCACTGTCGGAGGGTCAGTGCTGAGGGAGTGCCGCTTTGTCGGAGGATCGGTGCGGAGGGAGTGCCGCACAGTCGGAGGGTCAGTGCGGATGGAGTGGGCACTGTTGGAGGGTCAGTGCTGAGGGAGTGCCACACTGTCGGAGGGTCAGTGATGAGGGAGTGCCGCACTGTCGAAGGATCAGTGCTGAGGGAGTGCCGCTTTGTCGGAGGGTCGGTGCGGAGGGAGTGCCGCACTGTCGGAGGGTCAGTGCGAATGGAGTGGGCACTGTTGGAGGGTCAGTGCTGAGGGAGTGCCACACTGTCGGAGGGTCGGTGCTGAGGGAGTGCCACGCTGTCACAGGGTCAGTGCTGAGGGAGTGCCGCACTGTCGGAGGGTCAGTGCTGAGGGAGCGCCGCAGTGTCGGAAGGTCAGTGCTGAGGGAGTGCCGCTTTGTCGGAGGGTCAGTGCTGAGGGAGTGTCGCTTTGTCGGAGGGTCAGTGCTGAGGGAGTGCCGCACTGTCGGAGGGTCAGTGCTGAGGGAGAGCCGCACTGTCGGAGGGTCAGTGCTGAGGGAGCGCCGCACTGTCAGATGGTCAGTACTGAGGGAGTGCCGCTTTATCGGAGGGTCAGTGCTGAGAGAGCGCCACACTGTCACAGAGTCACTACTGAGGGAGTGCCGCATTGTCGGAGGGTCAGTGCTGAGGGAGTGCTGCACTGTCGGAGGGTCAGTGCTGAGGGAGTGCCGCACTGTCGGAGGGTCAGTGCTGAGGAAACTCATTATTGAGTATTCGAAACGTGATCTTTGCCCTGATGTGAATTGCTTTGTGAATTTTGTCCCTTTTCTGCAATAACTTCAGTCAGAGATTTTGCGAAGCTGGTTGGGTGTTCCTTTGAAAATTGCTTTTAATTTGAGACGGAGATTGAGAAGAGTTGGGTGTGTCTGGCTAAAAGAGAGTTTTAATTTGTTGAATGCTTTTCAGTTATTTTTCTGAAAAATCATTGTTTTCATTCATTTTTGGGATGAGGGCATCACTTACTGGGCAGTTAAGAGTCAACCATGTTGCTGTGGGCCTGGAGTCACGTGTGCCAGACCGGGTAAGGACGGTAGATTTCCTTCCCTACAGGATATTATTGAAGCTGATGGGGTTTTCCCCAACAATTGATTCCAGGTTTTTATTGAATACAAGTCCTGCCATAGCAGGATTCAAATCCAGATACCCAGGAAAAGGAAATTAAACAATATGATGAGAGGGAATAACGCAGCTCGAGGGGTCTGTGAGAGATCTCCCTGTGGGAGTTCCTTAGGGCAGTGTCCAATGCCCAACGCTGCTAATATATGGGCCAGGTGCTGGAAAATTGGATTCGAATCATGAGGTGGTTGTCTTGGCTCAATGGGCCGAAGGGCGTGTTTTTGTGTGCTGTGGGCCTCCATGACTCTATTCTCAGCTGCTTCATCAATGACCTTCCCTCCATCCGAAGGTCAGAAGTGGGAATGCTCGCTGATGATTGCACAATGTTCAGCACCATTCACGATTCCTCAGATACTGAAGCAGACCGTGTCCAAGTGCAAAAAGGTAGATGACATTAGAGATGTATGTTGACATCCAAGGTGGCAGAACAATGCAGTAAAGCGATATCCACACAAGCTTCCTATCCTCGAACAGTTTGATCCCAAACTCTCAGACACTGGGTAATATTCCAAGCTCCATGCCAAGATCGGACCTTGTTCCTGACAGCTTTCCCCAGAGTCCAAGGAAGTGAGAACTTTTCAAATCCCGTTTGTTGGAGCCTGTTTCCTCAGATGACCACGTGGTCATCCTCCAGCCTGGACACAATCCAACACCGTGTGGGTCATTCCAGAATCGCAGGTCACATCACAGCACATCACAAACTAACCACAAACTTCCATCAGCTCGGGACAGCAGTGAGGGAGTCTCCAACAGGCAACCACATCACACCAACTCCGGCCAAATCAATTCACAACTATTCAATCTACTTATCCATTGAAATTAAATCTGGTCTCACCAAGATCCACCTGATCCCACCAAGATGGAAGACAGACAGGAGATGCCTGTCACTACAAGATGAAGATCATTCACAGAAGTATCTCAGCTTTTGTCAACTTTCAGATCCCGGTTTGTCCCTAATTTTGTGACCAAGGTATCTCCTCTTTGAGATCCTGTTCACGCAAACACTCTGTACAAATCAGTGTTTATTTCAGTCTCATCATTCCAGCCAGTGTATGTGTTTCAACATTAGGATTCCAAGCAGCTCTCTGCATTGGAAGCCAATGCATCCCAGAAGATCCTCGGGCCACATTATCCTGTCCTCGATGAGTCTATAGTATTTGGTTCTGGAGCACTGTGTGCAGCTTTGGTTTCTTTACCTCAGGACGGATTGTATTGCATTGGTGGACGGGGGGGGTGGGGGGTTTGGGGATGGGGGGTGACATAGGTGCACCAGACGTACCTGGGATGGCAGGACTGTCTATAAAGAGGGATTGGCCAAACCGGGCCTGTTCTCACTAGAGTTTCGAAAACTCAGAGGCAATTTTATTGAAATCTACAGAATACATCAGGGTATTGTTTTTTACCCAGATGTAGGTAAGGTGCTTCCCAGGGCTGGGCAGTCTAGAAACAGGCAGCACAATTCAAAACAACAGAGGTACTGAGATTTTACTCAGAGGGTGGTGTACCTTTGGAATTTTTGATTCCAGGAGGGTTCAGTCTTTGAGTACGTTGAAGTGGAAGTTGCTACATTTTTTATTATTGATGGTGTAAAGGGTTAGAATCACAGAGTTATAGAGCACTGTAAAAGGCCCTTCAGCCCATCTTGTTGGACTGCTCAAACACAACCACCTCACTATTCTAATCCCATTTCCCAGCACATGGCCCAGAGGATTGTGCACCTTGGTATCACAAGTTCACATCTAAATCCTGCATCAATGTGATGAGGGTTTCTGCCTCTCCCACCCTGACAGGCAGCGAGTTCCAGATTCCCACCACCCTCTGGGTGAACAATGCTTTCCTCACCATGTTCTCCTCTGTACTCCCTGGCTATGACCTTAAAACTATCCCCCTGTCCATTGATCCCTCCCTCAAGGGGAACTGTTCCTCCCTGGCTATGTCCCTCATTATCTTCTACATCTCAATCATGTCCTCTCTCAATCTCCTCTGCTCTAGTGAAAGCAACTGCAGCCTGTCCAGTCTCTAGTCATTCTGAAGAAGGGTCAATGGACCTGAAACGTTAACTCTGATTTCTCTCCATGGATGCTGCCAGACCTGCTGAATGTTTCCAGCAACTTCTGGTTTTGTTCCTGATTTCCAGCAGCGGCCGTGCTTTGAGTTTTTTGTTTCAATCTCTCTCGATAACCGAAATTCTCCAATCCAGGCAACAACCCTCTGCATCCTGTCTAGTGTTAAGGTCCCTTCATCTGTAGGTCGAGAGCATCAAGTTCCTCAGAGTGACACGAACCAACAAGCTGTCCCAGACTTCCCACGTAGACGCAACGGTCACGAAAGCACAGCAACTCAGGGAATTCAGCATCTCCATCAGGGCTCTCACTAACCTTTACAGCTGCACCACAGAAAGCATTCTGTCTGGCTGGGTCACAGCAACTGCTCCGCCCAGGACACCGAAGAAACTGCAGAAAGTGGTGTGCACAGCCCAGACCATCATGAAACCCACCAGGGCCTGACCATACTGAGAGAGGAGAGTGAGCTTGCTGAGATAGCTTGGGAAATTAATATGGAAGGTCTATTCATGTTACACCAAAATGACCTGGATGAGGGGTCCTAACTTAACATTTCCACGTTTACGGATGATACAAAACTGCGCAGGATTGATACTCAGAGACTTCAAGATGATTTAAACAAGTTCCAGTTAGTGGGTAAATACATGGCACATATAACACAACATGGCTAAATGTGAAGTGATACACTTTAGTGTGAAAAACAGAAAGGAAGAGTGTTATTTGGATAGTGGTAATATATTGTTCACTGTGTTCACTTGGGAAGACACAAGCAATCTCCCTGAGGTAACAGTGGCTGAAGGACCTGAACTGAAGGGAATTTATATTTGCCAGGATTTGGTGTTGGAGAGACTGTTAGGTCTGAAGGTTGATAAGTCTCCGGGGCCTGATGGTCTGCATCCCAGGGTACTGAAGGAGGTGGCTCAGGAAATCGTGGATGCGTTGGTGATTATTTTCCAGAGTTCAATAGATTCGGGGTCGGTTCCTGAGGATTGGAGGATGGCTAATGTTATACCACTTTTTAAAGAAAGGTGGGAGAGAGAAAGCAGGAAATTATAGACCAGTTAGTCTGACCTCAGTGGTGGGAAAGATGCTGGAGTCTATTATAAAGGATGAAATTACGACACATCTGGATAGTAGTAACAGGACAGGTCAGAGTCAGCATGGATTTATGAAGGAGAAATCATGCTTGACTAATCTTCTTATATTTTTGGGGATGTAACTCTAAAGATGGACGAGGGAGATCCAGT
>NW_025210149.1:16010-18564 GCF_004010195.1 Chiloscyllium plagiosum
ACTCCACCCTTCTAAATCCTTCATCATTATTGATTTTGATATTTCTCACACAGAATTTACGAACTCTGATTCCTGATATCAGTGTCTCAATTCATGTCACCCTTATGTTTGCTCTGTCAGCCATGCTTATCTATTGATAAAGATGACAACAGTGCAAGGCTTGACTTGTGCTCCTCATTTGGGAAATTCTTTGAGGGCTTCTCGCTGCTGAATAGCTTAGAGAGAAAAGAGACTTAGAGATACAAGTGAACAAATCAGTAAAAGCACCATTTCAAGTCAGCACAACAATTGAGAAATGCTGATAAAGCACTGGGATTTGATTTTGAGGTTAGACTCCAGAAGTAAGTACAGCCGTGTTAATCATGTATAGGACCCTGGTCGGACTGTACCTGGGCAACCGTGCAAGTTTTCACACTGTCAAAAAGATGCAACTATATTAGGTAAAGTGCAGAAAAAGGATTTCAAAGATGCTACCAGACTAAGAGATTACAGCAGTCAGGAAATATTGAACAGGTTGGAGCCTTATCTTTGGAAAACAGATATCTCAGAGTAGAACTTAATGAAACATTTAAATTTATGAATGAGTTGTAAAGAATGCTCCTTTTTGTGGGAGAATCTGCAATCTTCCCATTTTGGGGCAGTGTAATAGTATGGTAGAGATCGGGGATGCTGCCTGACCTGCTGCGCTTTTCCAGCAACACATTTTTAAGCTCTGATCCCCAGCATCTGCAGTCCTCACTTTCTCCTAGAGATAGGGGATTTCAATTTCTCCAATATGAACTGGGGTAGTCCTTATTTGAAAGGTTTCGAGGCATGGAATTCTTAAAATTCATCCAGGACAGCTTTTTAAGCCAGTACATAGAAGCCCAACAGAGAAGGCGTGGTCTTAATTTCATGTAATGAAGCCGGGCAAGTGCTTGAAGAATCATAGAGTCAGAGTCCTAGAGTACAGAGGCAGGTCCTTTGGCCCAAACTGGTCCATGCCAGCCTAAATGTCCATTCACTCTAAACCCATTTCCCTGCACTTGGCCCATATCCTTCTAAATCTTTCCTATCCATATATTTGTCCAAATGCCTTTTAAATTTTGTTAATATACCTGCTCAACCACTTCTGGCAGCTCATTCCATGTGCAGCCCACCCTCTGAGTAAAAAAAAAAGTTGCCTCTCAGGTTCTCTTTTATTCTTTTCTGTCTAACCTTAACCTGATGCCCTCTCGTCCTTGATTCCCCAACCCTGGGATAAGGACTGAGAGCATTCACCCTATCCATGCCTCTCATGATCATACACACCTCTATAAGATTCCCCTCCCCCCTCAGTCTCCTATGCTCTAAAGAAAAAAAAGTCCTAGCTTGTCCAACCTCTCCCTATAACTCAGACTGTTGAGCCCTGGCAATATCATTGTAAATTTCTTGTGCAGTCTTTCCAGTTTAAAAACATCCTTCCTGTAACAAGGTGACCAAAATTGAACAATACTCCCAAGTGCGACCTCACCAACGTCCTGTACAACCACAACATAACTTCCCAATTTCTATACTCGATGCCCTGACTGATGAAGGCCAATGTGCCAAAAGCCGCCTTCGTTGCCCTGTCTACCTGTGACTACTTTCAGAGAACCATGCACCTGAACTCCAAGGTTCCTCTGTTCCACTTTACTCGTTAAAGTCTTACCATTCACCATGAAACTCCTACCGTGAGTTGACTTTCCAAGATGCATGAGCTCACACTTATCTGTATTAACCTCCATTTGCCGTTTCTCGGCCCAGTTCCCCTGCCGATCAATGCCTTGCTGCAATTTCTGATATCACCCAGTTTAGCATCATCTGCAAACTTACTAATCATGCCTTGTACATCCTCATATGCTGTTATGTTTCCACCCTGGAAAAGTCTCTGACTATCCATCCTATCTATGCCTCTCATAATTCTGTAGACCTTTACCAGGTTGCCCCTCGGCCTCTGTCTTTCCAGTGAAAATAACCCGAGTTTATCCAACCTGTCCTAATAACTGCAGACCAGGCAACATCCCGGTAAACCTTCTCTGCATACTCTGCAAAACATCCACATCTTTCTGGTAGTGGTGACCAGAACTGCACGTAAATATTCTGAATGTGGGCTAACTAAAGTTTTGTACAGCTGTGACATAACTTGCCACTTTTACATTCGATGTCCTGGCCAGTGAAGACAAGCGTGTTGTGAGCCTTCATGTAACTTTACTCACAGCAATCTGTCCGGAGAAAGTGAGGACTGCAGATGCTGGAGAGTCAGGGTCGAGAGTGTGTTGCTGGAAAAGCACAAGAGGTCACAGGCAGCACCCGAGGAGCAGGAGAATCAACACTTCTCCAGCAAACAGCTAATCACAGACATCTTCTACAAACCCACCGATTCCCACAACTACCTAGATTACACCTCCTCCCACCCTACCTCCTGTAAAAACACCATCCCTTATTCCCAAATCCTCCGTCTCTGCCGCATCTGTTTCCAGAATGACCAATTCCACCTCAGAAAGTCCCAGATGGCCTCCTTTTTCAAAGATCGGAATTTCCCCTCCCACATGGT
>NW_025210150.1:0-1009 GCF_004010195.1 Chiloscyllium plagiosum
GCCCATGATACACACCGACACTGAAACAAACATTAACTACGCCTGGAAGAGCATCAACTCGCTGAAAGATGTTCTTTGGTTTGCATGAAACTCTTTGGTATTCCAGAGCAAGCGTTTGACCCCGACGGAGAGTTGCACGCTGGTACATTCCAAGGTGCAGGACTATGTGTTTAGGAATGCATTAAATGTTGAGGCAGCTGCCGCCAAGGCAGTGGAGAAAGACCACTGTCTGAGGTCTTACTGCTGAAGGTATATGGGGGTCCGTTCAGTTATCAGACACCACGCCCACCCCCCCACCCCACCCCCCGCCCCCCATGTCTCATGTATATATAAATACATGCCTTTAGTGTGTTGCTGGATAGAGTCAAATTCCAGTGTTGATTTATCCTTCATACACGAATGTACAGAAATAAGAGAAAATTAGGATTGTAGATGCTGAAGATCAAAGTCTAAATGGGTGGTGGTGGAAAAGCACAACTGGCTGGGCATAATCCGAAGAGCTGGAGAGTCGACGTTTGAAGCAAAAGATCTTTATCCTGATGAAGATTTTATGCTCGAAACGTCGAACCTCCTGTTCCTTGTATGCTGCCTTACCAGATCTGCTTTTCCAGCACCACAGTTTTTGACTACTGTACAGAAGTGACCTGTTTCAGTGACTAAGTATGCATGTAAAGGTATTTATATGAATAAAGTTTTTATTTGGAGACAGGAAAAAAGAAGACATCGTTCTGTAAAAATGTTTACAGTAATCCTACTGAAATTCTTCAACAACTTCCCCAGTCCAGGAAGAAGAGCTATTGATATTGCGCTGGCTAGTGGCAATCATTCAACTAAATTCACTGAATAACAAAACTGGTGAACAAAAGAAGGTCAAAGAACGGTGCATGTTGGAAATCAGAACCAAAGGAGAAATTGCTGGAAATACTTCGCAGATCTGGCAACATTTGCAGACAGAAAGCAGCGTGAATGTTTCGCTTTGGTTATTTGAAGATGACCAGTTGACTGTGCC
>NW_025210150.1:1338-13964 GCF_004010195.1 Chiloscyllium plagiosum
GTTACCAATCATTGACCTATAAATGGTTGCGAAAATGTATTCAAGAGACTATAACTCACAGTTCAATAGCTGCAGAAGAAGTAAGTTCACGAGGGTTACAAACATCGTCCCAGCTGGTGGTTCCAGATCAAATCGGAACTTTAGCTGAATGCTGTTTCACAGACACTGAGCAGCAATTAACATATCAAGTGACCCCTCGATTTCTGTAACAGTTGGTTCCTTCACCACGACTTTTCCAGGGGCCCGTCTTTCTTTCCATCAACCAATAAATTTTAATGTGTGCCGACTATGAAGTAAACTCTGTCTTCTCCACCAATGAGAAATGATGTGACCATTAATGGGTACAATGAAACCGGGTTCCAAACACTAGTTCATCTTAACAGATCATTGACGTTTCAGATTTTGACGAGGAAGCGAGTCCCCACGCCGGAATCCATATCACAGAAACACACAACCACAGGAGGTTATTGGTCTCAGATTCATTGAAAATACTGTGCAACTCAGCAGCTCACGAGCAGCTGGAGAAAGAGCTCAATTTCCATTTCTTCACTTTACACTCTTCAGGACTAAAAATGCAGACTAACAACTTCAGTGCTGAACCTCTACCCTTCCTTTACATTACAAGTAACCCCTTTCCTCCCTTATATATTCCTGTCCTGTCGACATTGGTCTCAGCACAGCAGACCCACATTAATCTCATTCCCCCAATCCTTATCACCTATTCTGAGTCATAATTCTGTCTATTACTATAACTATCAGTCCGTTGTTTATCCTCTGAGCACACAGACCACCCGTTTCAGTCTCTTCTCCTCCCCCGTCTGTGCACACTATTAAAAACTGTCATTATCCAGAATAATCACATTTGATTCAAAATATTAACTCGCTTTGTGTGTCCACAGATGCTGCTCACCTTGTTGTTTTCTTCAAATGTCGGTCTTGTTTGTTTATAAAATCAGCTTTCCGTTATTCTAAAAGTGTTAACCATTGAATTAACTTTTAGAAAAACTTGAAAAAATCCCCAAAAATCTTATCTTATTTTTACTACAATTCGTAATTTCTATGTCTCTTCTGCAAACTTGTTCCCTCGTCTCCATCACTATACTTTCCAATATTTTACTCATCAGGATCATTCGATAGAATTTGTCCAACCCAGTTACGGGAGGAAATAATTGTTTTCTTTTGCTCTTCCACTGCAAAATCTGCTCAAATTTCAAATCATGTTGATTTCCCTCCTTGGATGGTCAGCTCTTATGGGACGGAAACAGTGCAATACAACAATTATTCAAATTATTCAAGTTTGACAAATATCAAATTTCCTCTTGATATGCCTCATCTTTCAAACTTGCAGGGCCTGACATCATGGCAACTGTGACTGTACATGTCGAGCAGAGAACGTAGAATATCGAACATTACAGCGCAATACAGGCCCTTTTGGACCTCAATGTTGCGCCAACTTGTGGAATCAATCCGAAGCCGACCGATGGAATTAATCTATCCTACAGGAGTCCATTTTCATCCATATGTCTGTCTAATGACCATTAAAATGCCCTTAAAGTTGGCGGGTCTGCTACAGTTACTGGCAGTGCATTCCACGCCACTACGACTCTCTGAGTAGACTAAGTTATACAAAAATGGAACAAGTTTGTCACTTCATCAGAGAAAGTGAGGACTGGAGATTATGGAGATCAGAGTCGAACAGTGTGGCGCTGGAATAGCACAGGAGGTCAGACAGCATCCGAGGAGCTGGAGAATCGACGTTTCAGACTGAAGGCTTTCATTGGGAATTTGTGGAGACTGGTAAACTGCAGTTTTTGTCACTAACTGAGATGGCAATAGATTTAATACATGTTTTGGTTTGTCACAATGCAAAAGTTTCCAGATTCTGAAAAAGAAACAAGTCTGGAAGAATAGGGGTGGAAAATATGAACTGTCTGTTCTAAATTCGAGGAAGGGAGAAACAGGGATGTACAGGCTGACGGATTAATTGGAATATTCTGAACATGGTAGTATCCACCATAAACAATGTGATAACAAGCATCAATTTGGGCAGACAAAATTGAAACTATTTATGGAAGAGAAGTCGTGGTTTGAGAACTCCACAATATTTTGATGAGATAACTGTTATATTGAATATGGGAGAATCTGTCCATGTGGTATCGACGGATCTTTGAACACTTCTGATAAAATCTAGCGCAAGAGGTTGGTGTACAGAACTGAAGCCTGCGCTATCATATGTGACATACAGGCCAGGACAGAGAATTGTCTCGCTGAGAGAAAAAGTTGTGCATTTTCAGTGGAAGGAGTTGATAAATGGAGTGTATGGGAAATCGAAGGTGGGACATTAGCTATTTACAACGCACTTCAACGATTTTGGATGAGGGGATCAAATGTGACTTTGAGAGGTTTGCTGATCAGAACCATACTAACAGGCTTCAAGGCCTTCTGGACAAGTTGAGTCAAAGAGCAAATGCGTGAAAGATGCCGTCTAACTCGGATCAGTGTGAGTTTAATGACGTTGGACAGAAAACAGGAGAGAATAGGAAACCAGAGAATAAAATAAATATTTAAAGGTATGTTCGTGATCTCATTGAAACGCAAATAATTCTAACGGCCTTGACATGCAGGATGCAGGTTTGATGTTCGTCTGGCTTATGGTATCGAGAAAAATGGGTCATGGTCTTGGGATACAGGTTTGCCATATCATTAGGGTTGCACAGAGATTTTGTCACTCAGGGAATTGTGAGTGGAATTCTCGAAAAGATTGGGATGTCATTGGGTACATTCAAGAAAAAAAGCATCAGTTACCTACCAGCGTGAAAACTGTGGGAGTGAAATGTAAAAGGTGAAGTTAGAATATAGAACGTGCAACAATACAGCGCAGAACAGGCCCTTCGGTCCTCGGTGTTGCGTCAACCGGTGAACTATTCTCAGTTCGTCCCCCTACACGATCCCAAAATCATCCATGCGCTCCTCTAAAGATTGTTTAAATCTCCGTAATGCTGCTGAGTTGACGACATTAGCAGGTAGGGCATTACACGCCCTTACCACTCTCTGTGTAAAGAACCTGCCACTGGCATCTGTCTAAAATCTATCACCCCTCAATTAGTAGTTGACTCTTTCATTGCACTTTGTGACATGTGGAGCAGCAAGAGGGATAATTCAGATCTTCTAGTGTAAATAATTGTGGAATGGTATGCAGATCATGACCTGAACCTCAGACCATTTCCCTGTAACCAACTTCACAGTTCTGTTTAAAATTCTATCACTGGAAACGGGCAGCGCTGTCTCTGCCAGCATTTATTACCCATTGCGTTTTCCCCTTGAGAAATTCGTCATGAACTGGGTTCTTAAAACTTGGAACACGAAATGCTGAAGTTAGACTGACAATGGCATGAGGGAGATATTTTCCAGGATTTTGACCCAACGACAAGGAAGAAATGTCGACAAACATCCAAGTCAGGATAATGAATGGCATAGTTGGGAACTTGTTCTGTTCCACATATCTGCCGGCCTTATTCTCTGGGTAGAATTTCTCGTGAGTTTGTAGACAGCTATCTGAGGAGTCTTGGTGAATTTATTCAATGTCTTTTGAAAATAGTGTACATTGCTGTTACTGAGTGATGGTAGTGGTTGTTTGTGGATGGGGTCACAGTCACTTGGCTGCTTTGTTCTGGATGCTGTCAAGGTTATTGAGTTTTGTTGGAGCTGCACCAAGTCCGGCATTTGTGGAGTTTCCATCACTATGATTCTCGGTCCACAGACGCAGCGAGACACGCTGAGATTTGCAGCATTTTCGGTGTTTGATTAAGATCTAAGTTGCCCTGGTGGAACTCAGACTGGGAATCAGTGCGCAGTCTATTGCCATGTGGTACCTGTTTGACAGCATCGTTGATGACCCCTTCAATCACAAGACTGCTGAATGAGAGTAAACGGGTTTAAACAATATTTGCTGGAAATGTGCTGCTGGAAAAGCGCAGCAGGTCAGGCAGCATCCAGGGAACAGGAGAATCGACGTTTCGGGCATAAGCCCTTCTTCAGGGCATAAGCCCTTCCTGAAGAAGGGCTTATGCCCGAAACGTCGATTCTCCTGTTCCCTGGACGCTGACTGACCTGCTGCGCTTTTCCAGCAACACATTTCCAGCTCTGATCTCCAGCATCTGCAGACCTCACTTTCTCCTTAAACAATATTTGGCCTGGTTGGATTTGTCCTGTGGTTAACGCAGGAACACATGTGGCCCATTTCCCGCACTACCTTTGGACATGAAAAGTGCAGAGACATTGATATAAAGGTCATCATGTCAAATTATCCTTTTGCAGGTGACCACTCCTTACGGAAGTGTAGATCACAAAATACCTGAAACAAAATTGGATGATCACAGAATACAAAATGAAGTTGTGGAAGTGTGTGTGTTATTTTCTCTCCATGATAGTCTGTGATCAATGTTATTGCAACAGCATCAGTGCTGTAACTCAGTTGTTTGTAATATACATAAGTGTTTTGAAAGAAACTGTAGGTGCTCAGATCAGTGACGTCCTGACCGTCACACTTATCATCAATACCGGTTTAGAATCCATATCACTCCTTTACGACTATAAGGCCTGTCTCTGTCTTATGCTCTGCTTACTCTCCACATCTCTTTCCCTTGAGCATCTCAGATGAACTGCACATAAATCAGCATTATCCAGCCCTCTTCAGGGGACTCGAAACATTAAAATCATATTTGTCCCAAGTTTCTGCAGTTCTTCTGTGTTCTTAATTCAGATTGCCAACACCATCAGAACTTTGATCGTGTTACCATGGTTTCGAAACTGGGTACAGTTTAGCGTTATTGACTACATTCATTCACGTTATCAACAATTTCCATTTTGTCCTATGCTGTTTTGAACTATTCATCTACAAAACAGCGTCTGAACCATGTCTCACAGATGTCCTGCAGAATTTCACATCATATATGGGTTGTGTTGCGATACTGGGCAAACTGCCAATCATCTGAAGAAATCTGATCTTTCAGACAGAGGCGAAATGCATGAACACGCATTTTGATATCATAAATGCCGGTCATTACCAACGAATTGATTGCATCGAAGAGCCGTAGCATATTGTTAGAAAACACGCAGAAACATATTTTACAGCAGATCATAATTTGGAATTTGTCAAGATTCATGTAAGGTTCAGTGTATGAAAAGGCAGCTTCTCAGTCTGCAGAACCACAGAACCGTCACTGCGCGTCTTGCCTTTCTGTTCAAACAACAGGAAACACCTGGTTCAGTGGCAAATTCTGTGCTCTAATGTTGTCGCCTGTTTCTCCTTTAAAATAAAAAAATATCAGATGGAAAAAAGCAGTAAATTCGGAATTAGAATAGACACTCAACAGAATCTCAATGGGTACTTCATCATGGAAGAGCACATCTCAGCTCCAGGCTCACGTCAACTGGGAATCTATAAATATGTTAACACCTTAAATCCTGAACGGTCGCACAAAATTTCTGTAATCTAGTTACTGGTAAACAAACGTCTAACAGAATGATTCAGCGTGACAGAAACGATCAGTTTGAGATTCAATCAGTGCGAACAAACGTGAATTAGGATCCAAGACTGAGGCTATACGTTTGAAGACAGTCTGTCTGTCACAGAATCACTGAGTTGCAATAGCGTTACAGACTGGGATGAGTTTGTTCGGCCAATCGTGTCTGTACTGGCTGTTCAAACACTCATGGTTACCTAATGCCAGTATCCTGTCTTAATCGGATAATCTTGCAAATATTTGCTTCCATATTCATCTAATGCTGTGGCAAGTTTCAATCTGCATTCCCCAAATTTCCAGGCATTGCCTTCCATATCCTGACGTCCATCTTCGCTGCTTTTGCAGATCTCGAAACTATTGTTGTCACCTGCTTGTCCCATTTGTTTTCGGGAATGCTTTCTCCCAATCTACTCTGTCCAGATCTCTCAGGCAAGCAGGAGGAGATATGAAGCATGTGCAAGACTTAGAAATCATTACCACAGAGAAATGCAGAAGATATAAAGTTGCACTGAGTCGGAGCAGGGATAAAGCAATGGGAATTATACAGAGAAAGACGATGTCACAGAATTATATGATCACACCATAGAACATAGAACAGACCTCCAAAGGAGCTGGTCTTTCTGCCCAGTATGCTTGTGTCCACCATGATGCTGTTCTAAACTGATTCCATTTGCATGCATATGGTCTGCTTCTCTCTATCCTCTACCTGTTCATTCAACTGTCTAAACACCATTGTTGATACCATAACTGTTCATGCCACCTCCCATGTTAACACATTCCAGGTACTGCTATCTATGAGGTTAAAAACTCACATATCCTTCCACCTTTCTGCCTCTCAACGTAAAATTGTGCCCACCAGTATTGTACATTTCCGCCCTACGGAGACTCTGATTATTCTCTTTGCCTCTCCCTCTCATAATTTTAAATACTTTAGTAATCTCCCCCTCAGCTTCTGATGCTCAAACGTAATAATCCACGTTTGTCCAACATCTCCTTGTGCTTAATACATTCCAATCCACCAACATTCTGTGAAACATCTTCTGCGTGCTCTCCAAAGCTTCCACCTGCTTCCAGTAGTGCAGCCTTCAAAACTGTGCATGAGCCTCCAAATTTTGCTTGATCGGTGCCTTATACATTTGCAGGGCGATTTGCCAACATTTGCATTTACTGCCCCGACTGGAGAAGGAAAACATGCTGTATAACTTCTTTACTAACTTATCCACTTGTGTTGCATCTTTCAGGGATATATGGACGTGAACCCACTGTCAATCAATGCTATTCAGAGTCCGACCATTAACAGTGCAGTTTCCACTTGCATTTAATTTCCAAAAATGCATCACCACCTCTTACCAGGTAAAACGCTATCCATTGTTTCTCCAACCAAATGTCTAACTGATCCATGACTTGTTGTGACTTTTGACTCCCTTCTTTACTGTGCATAATCAGTCAATTTTTGTGTCGTCTGCAAACTTACAATAACACCACCTACACTTTCATCCAAATTTTATACATGTGGTTGATGACCTGCAGACAGGGAAAAACACGGTTCTGTAACATCCTGTGTTTTCAATGGTCAATTCAATTTTACACCAAACTTTCCATATCACCAAGGATTCCATATCACTTACTTTTCGAAACCAATCTACGATGAGGGATTTATCAAACACTTTACCAAAATCCTTGACCTTCATTGACGTGATTTCCTCTTGCTTTTGAACTCCCACGTCCATCAAATTGCTCTTATTGGGATCCAACTCCATCTGCTATTTCTCTGCTCAAATTTCCAAATGCTCCATAGCCTGCTGTACGCTTTGACAGACTTTCTCACTACCCACATCTCCGGTAATTTTCATGTTTTCTAGAAATTTACTAACCAGATCAGCTAAATGAATTTTACAAACAATGCAGGTCACAACAAGGATCGTTCTGCAAAGAGATATCACTCAGACCTCCAGTCAGAAAACAGCTATCAAAGTTATCCTTTCTGTCTCCTCCGACCAAGCCAATTTTTGATTTATCTTACAAGCTCACAACCATGGATCCCACGTGGTTTTATCTGCTAGACATACTGGAGATTATTCAATGCTTCAGTAAAGTCTTTGCCGGCAACAACATCTACTCACTACCCTCATCAATTGTCTTCACCACTTGCTCACAAAACTCAGTCAAATTTGTGAGTCACGGCATCCCACGTAAACCCATGGCTACTATCATTAATATGCGTTTTTTTGACCAAATGTGAGCAAATCCCGTGCATATGAATCTTCTACAAGCAGTTGCCGACCATGGAGGAAAGCCACAGCTGCATGTAATTCCCTGAATTAACAGCGTTGCTCTTTTTAACTAAACGAAACACATTGGCTATTCTCCAGTCTCCTGTACCCTCTCTTGTGGCAAAAGAGATACAAGAATCTCTGACAAAGCTTCAGCAAATTCCCAGTCACCAACTCCTTCAATATCCTGGGAACAATTCTGAACTGATATTTCACATCACACCCGAAACCTCCTCACTCCTAATCTTGACATGACCCAGAATATCATCATATTCCTCTCTAAAAATGCCATCCTCCATATCATTCTCCTTTGTGGATACGGATGCGCGATATTCACTAAGGGTCTGACTCCCTTCTTCTAGCTTTCGTCATAAATTCCCTCCTTTGTCCTTGAGTCTGTTCACACTGAACACTTGCTCTGAATGCAACAATACATTGCCCTGATCCTACTGGCCAACAACATTTTATGGTCTGTTTTAGCACTGATAATTCATCTGTTAATGTTTTTTTTTTTGCTTCCTTCAAACCTCTCAAGGGTCTTGTTTGATTTCAATTTTCTAAACATTTGCTTCCTTTTCTCATTCTGACTAAACTTTTGATATCTCTTGTCATTTGCAATTTGCGAATCTTGCCGTCCTAACCTTTCTGCCTCACAGGAAGACGTTGATGCACGTGCAGTTAAAAAAATTGAAAAGACATTTGGACAGTTACATAACTAGGAAACGTTCAGAGGGGCATGGGCAAACTGCAGGCAAATGGGACTGGTCTACTTTGGGAAACTTGATCAGTTTTGACGAGTGGATCAAAAAGTCTGTTACCATGATGTACGACTGTATGATTCCACGTGATTCCGAATTCTGATCATTGACCTTTTTAATGATTCCCACCTGACAAAATGACATTTCCCCTGAAAAGAATCCCTAAAACCTAATTTCTCCAGTTATTGCCTGATGACGTTATCATTTGCCTTACCCTGTACTAAAACATTTACCAGAGGACCTGTATGATCATTATTCTACCTACCTTAAACATACTGAACTTTGGTCACTGTTCCCAAATTGTCCTGCACTGAAACATTCATCGGAAACAGACAGAAATTGTTTAAAAAAATACTCAACAGGTCTGGCAGTATCTGTGGAGAGCAAGCATAGTTAACGTTTCGGGTTCACTGACCTCCTTCAGAATTGGCTTTGGCTCTGAAGCTATTGATATATATCCTGGAGAAGGTATGGCGACGGATGAATGAGTGAAAAATGGAGTGAGGTGGAGACAATGAGAGATGAAGATAGTTGGATAGACAAAGGATTGGTCAAAGGCTCGTTGGGAATGTTCTCATCACCACCTTGTTCTCTGGAAAAAATCTCTCGCAGGCTTGCTATTATAACCTAGCGAAGCTCAGTGCAAGCTGGAGGAACAATACATCATTTTCCTTCTGGGAACTCAGCACCCTTCTGTGTACATGCATTTTTTTCAGTGTTTGAGAAGGTGCTGGGGTCGATCCTGCCTTCTTGAACTGCTGCAGTCCATGTGCTGGAGGGTAGACCCACAATATCCCTTCCGGAGGGATTTCCAGGATTCTGACCAATTCACACAGAAGGAACAGCCGATATGTTTCAGAGTCGGGATGGTGAGGGCCTCGGTGGGGAACCTGCAGGGATTGGTGTTCCCCCATATGCTGCTCCTTATCCTTCAAGTCCCCTCCAAGTCGCACGCCTTCCCTTCTCATGGACGTAACTAGGGATGGCATGATAAATGTCGGGAGTGTGGTGCTGGAAAGGCACAGCAGGTCAGGCAGCATGCTGGGCCCAGCCAAAGACACATCAGGTCCAGGGAATGAATTAAAAATAAAACAAATCCATTCTATTTTTTTGAATACACAGCCTGGGTAATTTGCACTTCTCCAGTCCTCTGACAACACTCTCGTATCTGAAACGTGTCACATTGACTCACCCAGTGAACCACGGAGGTACCAATGAGACTGGGCAGACGTTCGATGTTACTGTGTAGAACGCTGCTGGAATGGAATGGGTTAATGGAACCTGTTTGTTCTCCATCTCTCATTAACATCAGGCTCCACAGTTTATCGCTGTGTACCTGGAGGGCACCCTCCTCCTTTAATACTCAGGGGCTCCTTGCAGCGTGTTACCCTGCCATGTCAGTGGTTGTGCCAACTCCCTCAGTAATGGGGGATGGTCGTCTCGACAGAGGAAGAGATTGGATTCTGAGAGGGACTGATTATGATCATTATGACAATGGACTGAAGTTTCTACAATGGACTCTACTGGCATTCCCAGAATTGGATATCTCTAACATCTCGAATTCAGGACGTGTTTTGGATAATTCAGTGTGTCTACTACCCCATTCTGGCTGTCGTTGGCATTCCAGGTATGTATCTGGTGAGGACACAGCATCTAGTGAGGCCACTTTTGATGTACCACGCTCAATTCTGCAAGCCCTGCTTAAGGAACGATGTTATTAAATTGGAAAAGAAAGCAGAAAAGATTTACAATGCTGAATCTAAGCTGGATGGTTTGTGTTGCCAGGAATGGTTGGATAGGCTGGGACTGATTTCTCCCCGGATTGTAGGTGACTGATGAATAACATTGTAAAGCTTTACAATGTCACGATTGACATACATAACGTGAGTATCCAAGGCTTTTCATTCACCAGGGTGGGGGAAACCAAACACACAGGGCATAAGTTCAACGTGAGAGGGGACAGATTTAGAAGGGAACTGAGTGTAGCTTTTTCACTTGATTCGTGTTGCGAATGAGCTGCCAGAGAAGGAGGTGGAGGCTTTTTGCATTTCTAATCCAAACAATGTGAATGGGATACCTTTATCCCAAGCATTTGGGTAACCCTGACAGTACGCTCTTAAACATAATCTACGGGGTCTGACGCCACCTTTCCAAGGCTCCCTTGGATTCAGGATGGTACGCATTTAATTTAAAGTGCTGCATGCACAATTTATCCATGACTTCCTTAAATACCGCGGAGCAAAATTGGAGTCTTGGTCTGACTGAATCTCTCTGGGTTACCCATACTTGGTAAAGAAAGGTATCAACTCCTCCACCACCCTTTTTTCCTTAACACACCAATGTGGAAATACCTCCGGAAATCTGATAGCCACATCCATTACAGTGAGCAAGCAATGATTCCCACTTCTGGTTTTATGGAAAGGACATACACAATCAATCATAACCCACGTGACGTGTTCTTGGAATCCGCGGAAATTGGCAGCAAATGCACTAGTTTGATTACTGCCTGTGGCTCACCCTACGATGCACCTCTGAAATGTATGGCAAAGTGTACACATCCTTATGCAGTCCAGGTCAACAGAAGTGCTTTGGTACCATAGCCTGTGTCTTAATCACACGAGGTGACCACCTCCCGGTAATTCATTGCTCCCCATAATATTTTCCGAGTTACTCAGGGAGAGAGGAAGAGGGACAGGGCAGACAGGAACACGACAAAGGGAAAGAGTGAGAGACAGTGAGGGATCAGAAGGAGGAGAGGAAGGGATAAAGCGTGGGGGAGAGGGTGTGGAGAACGGGAGACATGTAGAGAGATTATGGAGCAGGGGACAGATGAAGGAAGAACGAGGTGAGAGTGGGACAGGGAGAGGGAGAGAGAGAGATGGAGGAGTGAGGAGGAGAGAAGAAGAAGGCAGAGAGAGAAAGAGAGAAGAGAAATGTCTCTGTCCCAATTACTCCCTTGTGTTAAAACTGATATAACGCCACCCTCTGCTGGACTGCCAACGCCACTGCATAGGAGAAGCTGCAGCGTGAAAGCCATCAAGCGGACCATCAGAGAGAGAGAAAGAGAGCGACCAACTCACAGCAGCATACAGATACAGAAAGACAACCATCTATATTGACGCGCTCACTGACGCACATAGGCTTCGCACAGATGCAGGCACACAGACATGCACACACTAGTGAGATGATTGCAATTTTACTTCGGGTTCCATCAGAGTGAAAGATGTTTATGTTGAAAAACCTATGAGTTTCTTCTGCAATGTCGAAGTGATTTATATTTGGGCTGTTTCCTGACATTGTACACCTTAAATCGAACATTTGCTGGCAACTGTATTCTGGCCCCTCCCCATAGAATACAATTATATGTAATTTATTGAGTAAGATTCTAAGTGACGGAAGAATTTAATATTTGAAGGGCTCAGGCCAACATTGGTCTGTTCATCTCCTTCTGCTCATATCACAGGGGCAAGATCGATTGAACAAAAGTTCTACAAGCGCAGGTTTGAAGGTCAGGCAGCATTTAAAGAATGATTCCTGAAGAAGGGCTCATGCCCGAAACGTCGATTCTCCTGCTCCTCGGATACTGCCTGACCTGCTGCGCTTTTCCAGCAAACACATTTTAAGCTCTGATCTCCAGCAGCTACAGTCCTCACTTTCTCCTTGAAGAATAAAGTATCATTGAAACCTGGGAAATTCACTGGCTTGAATGCTTTATCCAAGAAAAAATATCTGCCGCTTAACGACTGGTATTGGTTGGCATTGTCTCACTTGGAATATAAGAGGAGGACGGGGTTGGGGGAGGGGGTAGAGAGAGGAAGCGAGAGAACTTCCAAGCCTTTGACTCTCGCATTTTTTAGTTTATTGTTTCATTCACCTTCCCTCCCGGATAAAGTGTATCTCATTGCAGGCAGGTACAGACACACTGGTACAAACACAACAAAATGCAAAGACACACATATGGAAACTCGCATCAACATGACCATCAGTGTTATATCACTTTGAACAAAAGGGATGACTGAGAGAAAGTGTGGAATGGTTTAACCCTATTTCAACAGATTCAACATCTAAAA
>NW_025210150.1:16767-18569 GCF_004010195.1 Chiloscyllium plagiosum
AGGCTCTGTATTCCCTGTGAGCTACAAGAGATAAACCGTTCAAACTGTTGAGCACGTAAAACCCCATCTTTCATATTCTCCATACAGCCAGTTGATGACGCATTGAAACAGCAATTTTGTAGATTTGTAATTACAAAATTAGGTGAAGATCAGCTATTCGAAGAACTGACAAAACGCAGTGTATGATGAATACCATCGAATTCATTTTTAAAGACGGTTCTTTATGCTTTTGAAATAAAAATTGTTCTCCAGGTTTGGACGTTGTTCTAGGATTTTCAGTAAATATAATATCATCATGGAATGGAAAGGAATTATGGCAGTGTGAATGCACAGAAATGTGGTTAAAGATGTGAGTATCTGTTATTCAACTCACCGAGTGAACAAAGACCACTGTCATCATCTGTAAGTGTGAGGGGTTCATCAGGATCACTGTCCAATTGTAACTTTCCATCATGACAGTCTGCATCTTCAGACTCAACATCGTCATACTCACCACGAATTCGACCTGGAGAGAAAGATGAGCATCACTGATACAAATTGAAATACACAACAACGATAACTAGAAAACGAGACGAATGCCTCAGATAAGGCCAATGCTGGAAACTGAGACCAGAAGAGTTAGGTCATAATTCTGAAGTTACGGAATGAGCAGTGTTGGTGCAAATTGGGATTGTTTTCTGTGGAAATGAGAAGGTGAAAGGTTATCTGATTGAATTATTCAAGATAATAACCCGGATAAGACAGGGAACATAAAGTAAACGACTTCAACTGATTAGACTATTTTAGCTCGAGGTGTTATACACAGAATTAATGCCAGACCGTTCAGGGAAGATGTCAAGAAAGGATAAAGCTGTACAGGGTTTGGAAATATATTTCCCAAAAATTAGCTGATGTTTGATCAATTCTTAATTTTAAATGTGGCCGAGATTATTGTTGATCAAAGGTATTTATGGACATGCTTCAAAGGCAGGGAGCTGGATTTAGGCCACACCATAGTTTGGAATTATCTCATTGAAAGGAGGAAGAGTTACGAAGGGCTGAGAGACCTACTGCTGTATCTATCTTGCAATTGATTGACTTGGAGCTGAGCATGCAGAGTTGCTGGCATGCCTGCGATGAGTCATGAAATGATGACGACAGTAGTTGGGGAAGACAGGAGGAACATTTCTCTTTGGTGGAGAGATCAAAGATCAGGGATCATACATTTCAGAGAAGTGATGGGAGAAGTAAAGAGGAAATCTTCGACTCTCTGCCAGGAAGGGTGATAGAGGGAAAACACGCTCAAAAAAGTATTCAGTGATGCACTTGCAATGTCAAGACATACAAGGCTGTGGGCCAAGGTGTGCTGGAAAAATGCGATTAGAATGATAACCTGGTTGTTTTTGTAATGTTCAGCTTAAGGTGACGTATTCTTCTTCGGGAATGGGTGTGAGTGCAGATCCTGAAAGCAACGACATCGAACGCACGTCTCTTTGCACATTACAAGTAGAGGTCATAGGCTCTATAATCTCTGTGAGCAACAAGACAGCCGGACAGACCATGCCCATGATCATGTGGTATCAAAACAGCGATTTTCACTTTAACCAACATTCCTCATGAAACAGCCAGTGGTCACACTACCTTGTGAGGGTTGCCATCGTTAAGCATAGAGGGTGTAGGACGAAAATTAATTGACAGAAAGTGATGCCATACACACCTGGAATGCTGTTGGATTTCACCTCAAGATTTTCAGATCCGGGATTATTGTCAGTCAAGTTGTGGCTGGTGTGGTATTCAATGCGATTGAGTGAGTCAATGGAAGC
>NW_025210151.1:0-10585 GCF_004010195.1 Chiloscyllium plagiosum
AAATGATATGGTGCAGCTGCAATCAATTTGGATTCCACAAAAATACCGAAATGGCGACATAAATCCAGGAAACTGTGTTCAAACGCTAACGCAACTTGCAAGTGATGGAGAGGTGATGGCCTAATGGTATTATTGCTGGATTGTTAATGGGTTCTGGGGACCTTAGTTCAAACCCTACTACAGCCGATTTGAATTCAATGAAAACTTGCAATCAAGAGCCTAACGATTGCTGGAAAAACCCCATCTGGTCTGCTAATGTCTTTTTGGGATGGAAATGGCTATGTGTACCTGGTCTGGCCTACATGTGACTCCAGACCCACAGTGATATTGATTTTCAACAGCCTCAGTGTATTTGGGGATTAGCAGTAAACCTGGCCTACCCAGTAAAACCTTCATCCCAGAAAAGAATTCAAAACATTTTAAAAAACTTCCTGAAAATGCTTGTATGATTGAGTCATTCCGTTTACTTGTATGTACCAAAACTCAGGTTCACATCCTGGGGCTACCATTGAACAGAAACTGAACTAATCCCTCTGTACTGTATCAATGCAGTGGCTGCAACAGCAGGTCAGAGGCTAGGCATCCTACAAAGGATATCCCAGCTCCTGACTCACCAAAACCTGGCCACCATCTGCAAGGCACAAGTCAGGAATGTGATGGAATACTCCTGACTTCCTTGGATGGCTGCAGCTCCAACGACACTCAAGATGCCTGACACCAACCAAGACAGAGTTGCAGCCAGCTGCCTTCGGTATTTGTTCCCCCTTCCACCACCTTTGATAAAAACAGAAACAGAATATGCTGGAGAATCTCAGCATGAACAGTTCTGAGGAAGAGTCACTGGACTCGAAACGTTAGCTCTGCTTTCTTCCCACAGATGCTGTCAGACATGCTGAGTTTCTCCAGCAATGTCTGCTTTTCCACCTGCAGCTCTTTGTTTAATTGTGCGGGTTCTGCTACCATGGCCACCACTTACTGGCCATCTTAATGGCAAAGTGGCGGGGAATTCCCTCTAAAACCATTGCTGAAGGAGTCTTGGTCATTTTCTGCAGTGCTTCTTGTAGATGGCACACACTACTGCTACACAGCATCAGTGGAGATCATAGAACATACAGTGCAGAACAGGCCCTTCGGCCCTCGATGTTGTGCCGACCTGTGAACCAATCTAAGCTCATCCCCCTCGACTATCCCATCATCATCCATGTGCTTATCCAAGGATTTAAACGCCCCTAATGTGGCTGAGTTAACTACATTGGCAGGCAGGGCATTCCACGCCCTTACCACTCACTGAGTAAAGAACCTGCCTCTGACATCTGTCTTAAATCTACCACCCCTCAATTTGTAGCTATGCCCCCTTGTACAAGCTGATGTCGTCATCCTAGGAAAAACACTTCCACTGTCCATCCTATCTAATCCTCTGATCATCTTGCAGATTGTTGAGGTTGGACCCTGGAATGCTAAACTGAACAGATGGTGTAGAGCCTCTTGCGAGGTTTTGGAGCTGTGCCCATCAAGGCAAGTGGAGGATAATCCAATGCCCTCCTAAGGTGTCCCTTGAAAATTTTGTAAAAACATTTAATCTGGGGGCAGTTCGAAGGTGATATATTTGCTGCAGAATATCTAACCTCTGACCAGGTTCTTGCTTGCAGCCACAATATTTCTGTGGCTGGCCCAGTCTAGTCAATGCTGCCCCTCCAGGAGGTTGATGGTGAGGTGGCGGGATGTGGTTTGGGGCTGCTAATGCCGTTGAACATGACAAGGAGAGCGTTAGACTCTCTCTTGTTGGAGATCGTCACTGCCAAGGGTGAGCTCCAGCCTACCTCTGTTCCAACTCAGACACAAAAGGTCCACCCCTGTGCAGCTTCGACTGAGACCTGGTTTGTGTTCAAATCAGGGGCAGAATAGCAGTGACTTGAACTGAAGACTGGGGTCAGCTGGGGGCCATGCTGCACACTCACCCTCTGTGTTCAGAAGGCTATGGGCTCAATTTCAGTGAACATAAGACGCAAAATCTCAGCTGACTTTCCAGTTACGAAACTGACAGTGTGCAGCACTGAGAGTACATAGTCCTGAGACGGCATAGTACAGAGGCAGTGCAGTACTGAGACATTACTGCATTGAGGGGGTGTAATACTGAGGGAGTAGTGCTGAGGGTGTCTAGTACTGAGGAAATTTGGTACTGAGGGAGTGAAGTACTGAGGAGGTGTGCTATTGAGGTGTACTGAACTGTTAGTGTGTGGGATTGAGGAGGCATAGGACTGAGGATGGATTGTGTTGAGATTGTGCTGCACATAGGGACAGAGAGAGTGTTGCTCTGAGGGTAGTGTTGCACTGATGGGAGTATTGCACAGAGGGAGTATTGCACTGGGGGAGTGTTGCACTGAGAGGAGTGTTGCACTGGGAGTGTGTTGCACTGAGGGGAGTGTTGCACTGGAGCAGTGTTTCACTGAGAGGAGTGATGCACTGAGAGGAGTGTTGCACTGTGGGGACTTTTGCACTGAGGGAAGTGTAACACTGAAGGGAGTGTTGCACTGTGGGGAGTGTTGCACTGAGGGGAGTGTTGCACTGAGGGGAGTGTTGCACTGGAGGAGTGTTGCACTGAGAGGATTGTTGCACTGAGGGGAGTGTTGCACAGAGGGAGTGTTGCACTGAGGGGCTGTTGCACTGGGGCAGTGTTGCACTGGGGGAGTGTTGCACTGAGGGAAGTGTTGCACTGAGGGGTGTGTTGCACTGGGCGTGTTGCACTGAGGTAAGTGTTGCACTGGGGGTAGTGTTGCACTGGGGGAGTGTTGTACTGAAGGGAGTGTTGCACTGATGGGAGTGCTACACTGTGGGAGTGTCACACTGAGGGGTGTGTTGCATTGTGAGAGTGTTGCACTGAGGGGAGTGTTGCAATGAGAGGAGTGTTGCACAGAGAGGAGTGTTCCACAGGGGGAGTGTTGCACTGGGGAAGTGTTGCACTGAGAGGACTGTTGCACTGATGGCTGTGTTGCACTGAGGGGATTGTTGAACTGAGGGGAGTGTTGCACTGGGGAAGTGTTGCACTGAGAGGAGTGATGCAATGGGGCAGTGTTGCACTGAGGGAAGTGTTGCACTGAGGGGTGTGTTGCACTGGGCGTGTTGCACTGAGGTAAGTGTTGCACTGGGGGTAGTGTTGCACTGGGGGAGTGTTGTACTGAAGGGAGTGTTGCACTGATGGGAGTGCTACACTGTGGGAGTGTCACACTGAGGGGTGTGTTGCACTGTGAGAGTGTTGCACTGAGGGGAGTGTTGCACTGGGGGAGTGTTGCACTGAGAGGATTGTTGCACTGAGGGGAGTGTTGCACAGAGGGAGTGTTGCACTGAGGGGCTGTTGCACTGGGGCAGTGTTGCACTGAGAGGAGTGTTGCACTGGGGGAGTGTTGCACTGAGGGAAGTGTTGCACTGAGGGAAGTGTTGCACTGAGAGGAGTGTTACACTGGGGGAGTGGTGCAATGTGGGTGATGTTGCAATGGGGGAATGTTGCAATGTGGGGAGTGTTGCACTGAGGGGAGTGTTGCACTGAGGTGAGTGTTGCACTGAGAGGAGTGTTGCACAGAGAGGAGTGTTCCACAGGGGGAGTGTTGCACTGGGGAAGTGTTGCACTGAGAGGACTGTTGCACTGATGGCTGTGTTGCACTGAGGGGATTGTTGAACTGAGGGGAGTGTTGCACTGGGGAAGTGTTGCACTGAGAGGAGTGTTGCAATGGGGCAGTGTTGCACTGAGGGAAGTGTTGCACTGAGGGGAGTGTTGCACTGAGGGCAGTGTTGCACTGGGGGTGTTGCACTGAGGCAAGTGTTGCACTGGGGGTAGTGTTGCACTGGGGGAGTGTTGTACTGAAGGGAGTGTTGCACTGATGGGAGTGCTACACTGTGGGAGTGTCACACTGAGGGGTGTGTTGCATTGTGAGAGTGTTGCACTGAGGGGAGTGTTGCACTGGGGGAGTGTTGCACTGAGAGGTGTGATGCACTGAGAGGAGTGTTGCACTGAGGGGAGTGTTGCACTTCGGGGAGTTTTGCACTGAAAGGAGCGTTGCATTGAGGGGAGTGCTGCACTGAGGGGAGTGTTGCACTGAGAGGAGTGTTACACTGGGAGAGTGGTGCAATGTGGGGAGTGTTGCATTGGGGGAGTGTTGCAATGTGGGGAGTGTTGCACTCAGGGGAGTGTCGCACTGGGGCAGTGTTGCACTGAGAGGAGTGATGCAAAGAGAGGAGAGTTGCACTGTGGGGAATTTTGCACTGAGGGAAGTGTAACACTGAGGGGAGTGTTGCACTGAGGGAAGTGTTGCACTGAGGGGAGTGTTGCACTGAGGGGCGTGTTGCAGTGATGGGAGTGTTGCACTGAGGGGAGTGTTGCACTGAGTTGAATGTTGAACTGGCGTAGTGTTGCACTGAGAGGTGTGATGCACTGAGAGGAGTGTTGCACTGAGGGGAGTGTTGCACTGGAGCAGTGTTGCATCGAGAGGTGTGATGCACTGAGAGGTGTGTTGCACTGAGGGGAGTGTTGCACTTCGGGGAGTTTTGCACTGAAAGGAGCGTTGCATTGAGGGGAGTGCTGCACTGAGGGGAGTGTTGCACTGAGAGGAGTGTTACACTGGGAGAGTGGTGCAATGTGGGGAGTGTTGCATTGGGGGAGTGTTGCAATGTGGGGAGTGTCGCACTCAGGGGAGTGTTGCACTGGGGCAGTGTTGCACTGAGAAGAATGTTGCACAGGAGGTGTGTTGCTACGAGAGAAGTGTTGCACTGAGGGAAAGGTTGCACTGAGGGAAGTGTTGCACTGAGGGGAGTGGTGCAGTGATGGGAGTGTTGCACTGGGGGAGTGTTGCACTGAGGGGAGTGTTGCACTGAGGGGAGTGTTGCATTGAGAGCAGTGTTGCACTGAGAGGAGTGTTGCACTGAGGGAGGAGTTGCACTGGGGCAGTATTGCACTGAGAGAAGTGTTGCACTGAGGGATGTGTTGCACTGGGACAGTGTTGAACTGAGAGGAGTGTTGCACTGTAGGAGTGTTGCACTGAGGGAAGTGTTGCACTGAAGGGAGTGTTGCACTGCGGGGAGTTTTGCACTGAGGGAAGTGTTGCAATGGGGCGAGTGTTGCACTGAGAGGAGTGTTGCACTGAGCGAAGTGTTGCACTGAGGGGAGTGTTGCACTGAAGGGAGTGTTGCACTGCAGGATGTGTTGCACTGAGGGAAGTGTTGCACTGAGGGGAGTGTTGCACTGAGAGGAGTGTTGCACTGAGGGAGGAGTTGCACTGGGGCAGTATTGCACTGAGAGAAGTGTTGCACTGAGGGGAGTGTTGCACTATTGGCAGTGTTGCAATGAGGGGAGTGTTGCACTGAGGGGAGTGTTGCAACGGGGGAGTGCTGCACTGAGGGAAGTGTTGCACCGAGGGGAGTGTTGCATTGAGGTGAGTGTAGCACTGAGAGAAGTGTTGCACTACGGGGCGTGTTGCACTGAGGGAAGTGTAACCCTGAGGGGGGTGTTGCACTGAGGGGAGTGTTGCACTGAGAGCAGTGTTGCACTGGGGCAGTGTTGCACTGAGAGGAGTGTTGCACTGAGGGAGGAGTTGCACTGGGGCAGTATTGCACTGAGAGAAGTGTTGCACTGAGGGATGTGTTGCACTGGGGCAGTGTTGAACTCAGAGGAGTGTTGCACTGTAGGAGTGTTGCACTGAGAGAAGTGTTGCACTGAGGGAAGTGTTGCACTGAGGGGAGTGTTGCAATGAGAGGAGGGTTGCACTGAGGGGAGTGTTGCACTGGGGAAGTGTTGCACTGAGAGGAGTGTTGCACTGGGGCAGTGTTGCACGGAAGGAAGTGTTGCAATGAGGGGAGTATTGCACTGATGGCAGTGTTGCACTGAGGGGAGTGTTGCACTAATGGCAGTGTTGCAATGAGGGGAGTGTTGCACTGAGGGGAGTGTTGCAATGGGGGAGTGCTGCACTGAGGGAAGTGTTGCACCGAGGGGAGTGTTGCACTGAGGTGAGTGTAGCACTGAGAGGAGTGTTGCACTACGGGGCGTGTTGCACTCAGGGGAGTGTTGCACTGAGGGAAGTGTAACCCTGAGGGGGGTGTTGCACTGAGGGGAGTGTTGCACTGAGAGGAGTGTTGCACTGAGAGAAGTATTGCACTGAGGTGAGTGTTGCACTGAGGCGAGTATTGCAATGAGAGGAGGGTTGCACTGAGGGGAGTGTTGCACTGGGGAAGTGTTGCACTGAGAGGAGTGTTGCACTGGGGCAGTGTTGCATGGAAGGAAGTGTTGCAATGAGGAGAGTATTGCACTGATGGCAGTGTTGCACAGAGAGGAGTGTTGCACTGAGGTGAGTGTTGCACTGAGGAGAGTGTTGCACTGGGGGAGTGTTGCACTGAGAGCAGTGTTGCACAGAGAGGAGTGTTGCACTGAGGGGAGTGCTGCACTGAGGGGAATGTTGCACTGAGGGAAGTGTTGCACTGAGGGGAGTGTTGCATTGATGGGAGAGTTGCAATGGTGGAGTGTTGCACTGAGGGAATTGTTGCACTGAGGGAAGTGTTGCAGTTAGGGGAGTGTTGCACTGAGGTGAGTGCTGCACTGAGGGGAGTGTTGCACTGAGGGGAGTGTTGCACTGAGAGGAGTTTTGCACTGAGGGAGTGTTGCACTGGGGGAAGTGTTGCACTGGGGGAGGTGTTGTAGTGGGGGAGTGTTGCACTCACAGGAGTGTTGCACTGAGGGGAATGTTGCACTGGGGTAGTGTTGGACTCAGGGTACTGTTGCATTGAGGGGAGTGCTGCACATGGGGGAGTGTTGCACTGAGGGGAGTGTTGCACTCACGGGAGTGTTACACTGAGGGGAGTGTTGCAATTGGGGAGTGTTGCAATGGTGGAGTGTTGCACTGAGGGAATTGTTGCACTGAGGTGAGTGTTGCACTGAGGTGAGTGTTGCACTGAGGAGATTGTTGCACTGAGGGAAGTGTTGCAGTTAGGGGAGTGCTGCAATGGGGTAGTGTTGCACTGAGGGGGGTGTTGCACTGAGAGGAGTGTTGCACTGAGAGGAGTGTTGTAATGGAAGAGTGTTGTACTGAGGGGAGTGTTGCACTGAGGGAAGTGTTGCACTGAGGGAAGTGTTGTACTGGGGCAGTGTTGCACTGAGGTGAGTGTTGCACTGGGGGAGTGTTGCACTGGGGGAGTGTTGCACTGAGAGGAGTGTTGCACTGAGGTGATTGTTGCACTGAGTGGAGTGTTGCACTGGGGGAGTGTTGCACTGAGAGGAATGTTGCACTGAGAGGAGTGTTGCACCGAGAGGAGTGTTGCACTGGGGGAGTGTTGCACTGAAATGAGTGGTTCACTGAGAGGTGTGTTGCACTGGGAGAGTGTTGCACTGAGGGAAGTGTTGCACTGAGGGGAGTGTTGCACTGAGGTGAGTGTTGCACTGAGGAGAGTGTTGCACAGAGGGAAGTGTTGCACTGAGGGGAGTGTTGCACTGAGCGGAGTGTTGCACTGAGGAGAGTATTGCACTGAGGGAGTGTTGCACTGAGAGGAGTGTTGCACTGAGGGAAGTGTAACACTGAGGGGAGTGTTGCACTGAGGGGACTGTAACACTGAGGGGAGTGTTGCACTGAGGGGAGTGTTGCACTCAGAGAAGTGTTGCACTGAGGGGAGTGTTGCACTGAGGGGAGTGTTGCACTGAGGGGAGTGCTGCACTGAGGGGAGTGTTGCACTGAGAGGAGTGTAGCAATGGAGCGTGTTGCAACCAGGGGAGTGTTGCACTGACGGGAGTCTTGTACTGAGAGGAGTGTTGCCCTGAGGAAGTGTTACACTGAGGTGCGTGGTGAACTGGCGGAGTATTGCACTGAGAGGTGTGATGCACTGAGAGAGTGTTGCACTGAGGGGAGTGTTGCACTGGGGGTGTGTTGCACTGAGGGGACTGTTGCACTGAGGGGAGTGTTGCACTGAGGGGAGTGTTGCACTGTGGGGAATTTTGCACTGAGTGAAGTGTAATCCTGAGGGGAGTGTTGCACTGAGGTAAGTGTTGCACTGAGGGGAGTGTTGCACTGGGGGTGTGTTGCACTGAGGGGACTGTTGCACTGAGGGGAGTGTTGCACTGAGGGGAGTGTTGCATTGAGAGCAGTGTTGCGCCGGGGCAGTGTTGCACTGAGAGGAGTGTCGCACTGAGGGAGGAGTTGCACTGGGGCAGTATTGCACTGAGAGAAGTGTTGCACTGAGGGATGTGTTGCACTGGGGCAGTGTTGAACTGAGAGGAGTGTTGCACTGTAGGAGTGTTGTACTGAAAGAAGTGTTGCACTGCGGGAAGTGTTGCCCAGAGGGGACTGTTGCAATGGGGGGAGCGTTGCACTGAGAGGAGTGTTGCATTGAGCGAAGTGTTGCACTGAGGGGCGTGTTGCACTGAAGGGAGTGTTGCACTGCGGGAAGTGTTGCACTGAGGGAAGTGTTGCACTGAGGGGAGTGTTGCACTGAGAAAAGCGTTGCACAGGAGGAGTGTTGCACTTAGAGACGTGTTGCACTGAGGGGAGTGTTGCACTGAGAGAAGTATTGCACTGAGGTGAGTGTTGCACAGAGAGAAGTGTTGCACTGACGGAAATGTTGCACTGAGGGAAGTGTTGCACTGAGGGGAGTGTTGCTGTGATGGGAGTGTTGCACTGAGGGGAGTGTTGTAGTGATGGGAGTGTTGCACTGAGGGGAGTGTTGCACTGAGGGGAGTGTTGCAGTGATGGGAGTGTTGCAGTGAGGGGAGTGCTGCACTGAGGGGAGTTTTGCATTGAGAGAAGTGATGCACTGAGAGGAATATTGCACTGACGGGAGTGTTGCACTGGGGGAGTGCTTCACTGAGAGAAGTGTTGCAGTGATGGGAGTGTTGCAGTGATGGGAGAGTTGCACTGAGGTGAGTGGTGAACTGGCGGAGTGTTACACTGAGAGGTGTGATGCACTGAGGGGAGTGTTGCACTGAGGGAGTGTTGCACTGGCGCGGGTTTTGCACTGAGGGAAGTGTTGCATTGAGAGAAGTGTTACACTGAGGAAACTGTTGCACTGAGGGGAGTGTTGCACTGAGAGGAGTGTTGTACTGAGAGGAGTGTTGCACTGAGGGAAGTGTAACACTGAGGGGAGTGTTGCACTGAGGGGAGTGTTGCACTGAGAGAAGTGTTGCACTGAGGGGAATGTTGCAGTGATGGGAGTGTTGCATTGAGGGGATTGTTGCACAGAAGGTGTGTTGCACTGAGGGGAGTGCTGCACTGAGGGGAGTGTTGCACTGAGAGGAGTGTTGCAATGGCGGGTTTTGCACTCAGGGGAGTGTTGCACTGAGGGGAGTGTTGCACTGAGGGGAGTGTTGCATTGAGAGCAGTGTTGCACTGAGAGGAGTGTTGCGCTGAGGGACGAGTTGCACTGGGGCAGTATTGCACTGAGAGAAGTGTTGCACTGAGGGATGTGTTGCACTGAGGGATGTGTTGCACTGAGAGGAGTGTTGCACTGTAGGAGTGTTGCACTGAGAGAAGTGTTGCACTGAGGGAAGTGTTGCACTGAGAGGAGTGTTGCACTGAGAGGAGTGTCGTAATGGAGGTGTATTGCACTGAGGGGAGTGTTGCACTGAGGGAAGTGTTGCATGAGGGCGTGTTGCACTGGGGCAGTGTTGCACTGAGGTGAGTGTTGCACTGGGGGAGTGTTGCACTGAGAGGAGTGTTGTACTGACAGGAGTGTTGCACTGAGGGCGTGTTGCACTGGGACAGTGTTGCACTGAGGTGAGTGTTGCACTGGGGGGAGTGGTGCAGTGATGGGAGTGTTGCACTGGGGGAGTGTTGCACTGAGGGGAGTGTTGCACTGAGGGGAGTGTTGCATTGAGAGCAGTGTTGCACTGAGAGGAGTGTTGCACTGAGGGAGGAGTTGCACTGGGGCAGTATTGCACTGAGAGAAGTGTTGCACTGAGGGAAGTGTTGCACTGAAGGGAGTGTTGCACTGCGGGAAGTGTTGCACTGAGAGGAGTGTTGCACTGAGGGGAGTTTTGCACTGAGGGAAGTGTTGCACAGAGGGGAGTGTTGCAATGGGGGGAGTGTTGCACTGAGGGGAGTGTTGCACTGAGCGAAGTGTTGCATTGAGGGGAGTGTTGCACTGAAGGAGTGTTGCACTGCGGGAAGTGTTGCACTGAGGGAGGTGTTGCACTGAAGGGAGTGTTGCAATGTGGGGAGTGTTGCACTGAGGGAAGTATTGCACCGAGGGGAGTGTTGCACTGAGCGAAGTGTTGCATTGAGGGGAGTGTTGCACTGAAGGGAGTGTTGCACTGCGGGAAGTGTTGCACTGAGGGAAGTGTTGCACTGAGGAGAGTGTTGCAATGAGAGGAGGATTGCACTGAGGGGAGTGTTGCAATGGGGGAGTATTGCACTGGAGGATTGTTGCATTTAGAGACCTGTTGCACTGAGGGGAGTTATGCACTGAGGGAAGTGTGGCATTGAGGGGAGTGTTGCATTGAGAGGTGTGATGCACTGAGAGTGTTGCACTGAGGGAATAGTTGCACTGAGGTGAGTGTTGCACTGAGGGAGGTGTTGCACTGAAGGGAGTGTTGCACTGCGGGAAGTGTTGCACTGAGGGA
>NW_025210151.1:18042-18575 GCF_004010195.1 Chiloscyllium plagiosum
TCTCCCTAATGTGGCTGAGTTGACTACATTAGCAGGTAGGGCATTCTACACATTTACGGCTCTCTGCGTAAAGAACTTGCCTCTGGCATCTGTCTTAAATCTATCACCCTTCAATTTGTAGTTATGCCCCCTACGTCATCATCCTAGGAAAAAGACTTTCACTGTCTACCCTATCTAATCCTCTGATCATCTTATATGTCTCTATCAAATCCCCTCTTAGCCTTCTTCTTTCCAATGAGAACAGACCTAAGTCTCTCAGCCTTTCCTCATAAGACCTTCCCTCCAGACCAGACAGCATCTTGGTAAATCTCCTCTGTACCTTTTCCAATGCTTCCACATCCTTCCTGAAATATGGCGACCACAACTGTACACAATATTCCAAGTGTGGCCGCACTAGTATTTTGTATTGTTGTAGCATGATATTGCGGCTCTGGAATTCAATTCCTCTACCAATGAAACCTAACACACCGTATGCCTTCTTAACAGCACTATCAACCTGGGCGGCAACTTTCAGGGATCTATGTACATGGACT
>NW_025210152.1:0-18576 GCF_004010195.1 Chiloscyllium plagiosum
TCATCAGCTGATTACTGTTCAGTCCAATAACCTGAGTATCTCATTGTTTCTGAGACTAATGACAACAGTAAGCATTTGTTTACTCGTCCATGCAGTAAGTGCATTTGATATCTGATATTTCAGTTCAGTTGTTAACGACGATTTAGGTTGTTTAAAACAATAATTCTAATTTATCGTGGATATTGACTGTAATACAATAACACTGGAAACACTTTTTTAACTATTCTAACAATCTTTAAGCTCCTCTTCTGTTGTGAGTGTGCAAGAGACAATTCAAATTATAACCATTTTTGTTGCAAATTCAACAAGCGTTGCATTTTGAATTTATGAACTTCTTACATATTTGCAAAAAGGTTAGTCTTCACTGTATGTCATATTAAAAGACTACTTTTTCCAATCATATGCGCTACAAAATGATAATTGCTTTCATTGCATTGTAAGAAAAGATGTAGAATTTTTTGTTGTTTCAATTCCAACATTATTCATCATTGTACAATAATGGCACAATTATTACAATCGCTTTATACACCACACTGCAGTGACTTCATTGTTTGTTTAGTTTCATGCTCATTTTCATGATCTATTAATTCTCTTCCTAATTCTGACACTTTGATTATAATATTAATCAACGTACCATCTCTACAAGGAATCAAGTGCAAAGAAATTCGCAAGTTTTATATTGCATATATTTTTGAGTTCAGAAAAGAATTTTGTCAATAATCACTGAATGTTTCATTTCTTTCTTTAATACGTAAAGCTAGCTACTATGTTCTATCCCTTAATTTACTGATCTTAATAAATATCAAATCAACATTACAGCAAAGTGCTTTTGAAATATTGAATCATGTTAATTCTTCATATGCATTGCAGTGTACAATCTCTCAATCATTGTCACAACCAATTTTTATTTTACCTGTTGAAACATAGTTGTATTAATGTAAATCTACTTCACTTCAATGCTAACACTTCTTATGTTTGTAATCACAATAAGACTTAAGGATTTTTCATGCAACAAAATCCAATGAAAAAGCATCAGCATCTCTTCATTGTTTCATTCAACAATGACAATAAATTTTGAATTTCTGAAAGTTGAACATTTTTAAAAAGGAATATTGTCTTCAGTTGAATGTTCGCATTGAATGACTTATTCACAGTATCTGCTGTTTATTCCCTTCGGGTTCCCAAGACAAGATATTGACTAGTTCTGCTGTTTCTAAATTCCTGGAAAATATTTGAGAATGTTGTGGCCTTAAAGGTGGTAAGGCTAAGTGATCGTAAGTGATCAGTTTTTCGTTTAAAGAGCTTGATTCAAACATTTCGGACATTCACATTGTTATTCTGCCGTGTTACAAGGAGAGAAAACAAGTCGCTTTCTTCATCTGTAAAGTAAACATATGTCACTTCCAATTATTCATTAGTCAGCTAATTACCTACATTTGTTATTAAAAAATGCAATTCATCTAAATATTGGAATGACTTTTGATCAAGTTAAATTTCTAATTATTCTTCATTCGTGAATTGTTAGATAGAACATAGATCATAGAACAATACAGCACAGAAAAGGCCCTTCGGCCCACGATGTTGTGCCGAACATTTGTCCTGGCTTAAGCACCCATCCATGTACTTATCCAATTGCCACTTAAAGTTCACCAATGATTCTGACTCTGCCACTCCCACAGGCAGCGCATTCCATGCCCCCACCACTCTCTGGGTAAAAAACCTACCCCTGACATCTCCCCCATACCTTCCATCCTTCACCTTAAATTTATGTCCCCTTGTAACACTGTGTTGTACCCGGGGAAAAAATCTCTGACTGTCTACTCTATCTATTCCTCTGATCATCTTATAAATCTCTATCAAGTCACCCCTCATCCTTCTCCGTTCCAATGAGAAGAGGCCTAGCACTCTCAACCTATCCTCGTACGACCTATTCTCAATTCCAGGCAACATCCTGGTAAATCTCCTCTGCACCCTCTCCAAAGCTTCCACATCTTTCCGAAAGTGAGGCGACCAGAACTGCACACAGTACTCCAAATGTGGCCTCGCCAAAGTCCTGTACAGCTGTAACATCACTTCACGACTCTTGAATTCAATCCCTCTGCTAATGAACGCTAATACACCATAGGCCTTCTTACAAGCTCTATCCACCTGAGTGGCAACTTTCAAAGATCTATAAACATAGACCCCAGGATCCCTCTGCTCCTCCACCTGACTAAGAACCTACCGTTAAGCCTGTATTCCGCATTCTTATTTGTCCTTCCAAAGTGGACAACCTTACACTTGGCAGGGTTGAACTCCATCTGCCACTCCTCAGCCCAGCTCTGCATCATATCTAAGTCCCTTTGCAGCCGACAACAGCCCTCCTCACTATCCACAACTCCACCAATCTTCGTATCATCTGCAAATTTACTGATCCACCCTTCGACTCCGTCTTTCAAATCATTAATAAAAATTACAAACAGCAGAGGACCCAGAACTGATCCCTGCGGAATTCCACTTGGAACTGGGCTCCAGGCTGAATATTTTCCATCTATCACCACTCTCTGACTTCGACCGTTTGTCAGCTTTCTATCCAACTGGCCAAATTTGCCTCTATCCCATGCCTCCTGACTTTCCGCATAAGCATTCCATGGGGAACCTTATCAAATGCCTTACGAAAATCCAAGTATACTACATCCACTGCTCTACCCTCATCCACATGCTTGGTCACCTCCTCAAAGAATTCAATAAGACTTGTAAGGCAAGACCTACCCTTCACAAATCCGTGCTGGCTGAATTTAATCAAGCAGTGTCTTTCCAGATACTCATAAATGCTATCATTCAGTACCCTTTCCATTACTTTGCCTACCACCGAAGTAAGACTAACTGGCCTGTAATTCCCGGGGTTATCCCTATTCCCTTTTTTGAACAGGGGCACAACATTCGCCACTCTCCAGTCCCCTGGTACCACCCCTGTTGACAGTGAAGACGAAAAGATCATTGCCAACGGCTCTGCAATTTCCTCTCTTGATTCCCACTTAATCCTAGGATATATCCCGTCAGGCCAGGGGGACTTGTCTATCCTCAAGTTATTCAAAATGTCCAACACATCTTCCTTCCTAACAAGTATCTCCTCTAGCTGACCAGTCCGTTTCACACTCTCCTCCTCAACAATACGGTCCCTCTCGTTTGTAAATACTGAAGAAAAGTACTCATTCAAGACCTCTCCTATCTCTTCCGACTCAACACACAGTCTCCCACTACTGTCCTTGATCGGACCTACCCTCGTTCTCGCAATTCTCATGTTTCTCACAGACGCATAAAATGCCTTGGGGTTATCCTTGATCCTATCCGCCAAATATTTTTCATGCCCTCTCTTAGCTCTCCTAATCCCTTTCTTCAGCTACCTTCTGGCTATCCTGTATCCCTCCAATACAAGAATGTGGTGCTAGAAAAGCACAGCCGGTCAGCCAGCATATTAGCAGCATGAGAATCGATGTATCAGGCATAGGCCCTTCATCAGGAATGAGGCTTATGGGCCAAGTGGGCTGCGAGATAAATGTGAAGGGGGTGTGGTGGGTTGAAAGTGATAGGTGATGAAGGGAGACAGAACTCCTCATCTACTGCATCCATTAAACCCGATTTGATCTTCTCTACATCAGCAAGACAGAACGTTAACTTGTGATCGTTTCAGAAACCATCTCTGGTACAGTCACACAGACCAACTTCACCACCTTGTGGTTGAACACTTTAACTCCTCCTCCCACTCCACCAAGGACATGTAGGTCCTGGGCCTCCTCTATTGCCAAACCCGAACTACCTGAGTTATGGAGGAAGTACGCCTCATCGTCCACAATGGGACCCTCGAACCACACTGGACCAATGTGGATTTCACCAATTTCTCTATTTCCCCCCTCCCAATTCATGCCAATCCAACGTTTCAACTAGGCACCATCCTCTTGAATGTTCCTATGTGTCCATCTCCCTTCCCACCTATCCATTCCACCCTCCTCTCCGACCTATCACTTGCACACGCACCCCTCATCTACCTATTAGGTCAAAGGAAGCACCTGAGAAAAACGTCAGGCATTGTCGTAAACCAGTGGATTCACAGAAATGTAGGACCCAGCAAAGGAGGACAAAAATACTGAGAAAAACATCATAAAGAGAAAAAGCATGCAAACATAATAACAACATATAAATTGCTAAAAAGCTTCTATCAATGTGAAACAAAAATAAAAACAAGGTGAAATGTGGAACACTGAGTGTGCGGACAGCATAATCTATTATAAGGAACAGAGACGTTACAGGGAATAGATACAGTTTCTTACTGTCTGTCTTCATGGAAGAATATCCAGAAATTCTCCTAGAAATACCAAGTGACCATGGGACTTGTGTAAGTAAAGTCTAAGATCGTGCTTATCAGTGATGAGGTAGCATTTGAAAAGACAGCTGGATTGAGTTTTGAAAAATCAGACAGACCAGATTTACTACATACATAAATGTCAGTGGAAGGAGCAATGGTCATATTGGTTGCATTACGGATTTTCACATTATTTTCTGACACATTTCAGAAAGACAGGTAGCCAATCAGGATAAGGGACAGTTATAAATATTATCTGCCAGTTTAAAAAAGAATGAATATGGAGAGTGGTGAACTACAGGCCAGGTAACCTGTCATCTGAAGAACATTCCACTAGATATATAGAAGGTAATGGCAAAACTGGGGGGGGCGGGGTTAGATAATGCATCGTGAAAAGAAAACCGTAAATTCTGGAAAGGGTGAAATTCTGGAAAGGGTGAAAATAGATAAGTCCCCTGGGCCTGATGGCATTTATCCTAGGATTCTCTGGGAAGCAAGGGAGGAGATTGCAGAGCCATTGGCCTTGATTTTTATGTCCTCTTTGTCTACAGGAGTAGTGCCAGAAGACTGGAGGATAGCTAATGTGGTTCCCTTGTTCAAAAAGGGGAGTAGGGATAACCCTAGTAACTATAGGCCGGTGTGTCTCACTTCTGTTGTGGGCAAAGTCTTAGAGAGAATATTAAGGGATAGGATTTATGCACATCTGGATAGGAATAATGTGATCAAGGATAGTCAGTATGGTTTTGTGAAGGGCAGGTCGTGCCTCACAAACCTTATTGAATTCTTTGAAAAGGTGACGAAGGAGGTTGATGAGGGGAAAGCGGTAGATGTGGTATATATGGATTTTAGTAAGGCGTTTGATAAGGTTCCCCATGGTAGGCTACTGCAGAAAATACGGAGATATGGCATTGAGGGTGAGTTGGAGGTTTGGATTAGGAATTGGCTGGATGGAAGAAGACAGAGGGTAGTAGTTGATGGCAAAGTTTCTTCATGGAGTGCCGTCACTAGCGGTGTTCCGCAAGGATCTGTTTTGGGACCATTGCTGTTTGTCATTTTTATAAATGACCTGGAAGAGGGGTTAGAAGGTTGGGTGAGCAAGTTTGCGGATGATACGAAAGTCGGAGGAGTTGTTGACAGTGAGGAAGGATGTGGCAGGTTACAGCAGGATATAGAGAAGCTGCAGAGCTGGGCAGAAAGGTGGCAAATGGAATTCAATGTAGCTAAGTGTGAGGTGATTCACTTTTGTAAGAGTAACAAAAAGATGGGGTACTGGGCTAATGGTCGGATACTTGGTAGTGTGGATGAGCAGAGGGATCTTGTTGTCCATGTACACAGATCTTTGAAAGTTGCCACCCAGGTGAATAGTGCGGTGAAGAAGGCATATGCGTACTGGCTTTTATTGGTAGAGGAATTGAGTTCTGGAGTACTGAGGTCATGTTGCAGTTTATAAGACTCTGGTGCGGCCGCATCTGGAGTATTGTGTGCAGTTTTGGTCGCCATATTATAGGAAGGATGTGGAGGCACTGGAACGGGTGCAGAGGAGGTTTACCAGGATGTTGCCTGGTATGGTAGGAAGATCGTATGAGGAAAGGCTGAGGCACTTGAGGTTATTTTCATTGGAGAAAAGAAGGTTTGGGGTGACTTGCTAGAGGTGTAGAAGATGATTAGGGGTTTAGATAGGGTCGACAGTGAGAATCTCATTCCAAGTATGGAGTCAGGTATTACAAGGAAGCATAGCTTTAAATTAATGGGTGGTAGGTATAGGACAGATGTTAGGGGTAGATTCTTTACTCAGCGAGTCGTGAGTTCATGGAATGCCCTGCCAGTAGCAGTGGTGGACTCTCCCTCATTATCGGCATTTAAGCGGGCATTGGATAGGCATATGGAGGATAGTGGGCTAGTGTAGGTTAGGTGGGCTTGGATCGGCGCAACATCGAGGGCCGAAGGGCCTGTATTGCGCTGTATACTTCTATGTTCTATGTTCTATGTTCTATGCCTCCCCTCTAGTCCAACAATGTACATACTGAGTTAGAAAAGCTTCCTGGACGCACTGCACAAACACCGGCCCATCCAGTCTACTTGATCTAAAGAGCTTCCAATCAATATTTGGGAAGTTGAAATCGCCCATGACTACTACCCTGTGGCTTCTGTACTTTTCTAAAATCTGTTTCCCAATCTGTTTCTCCACATCTCTGCTGCTATTGGCGGGCCTATAGTAAACAGTCACCCAACAAGGTGACTCTTCCTTTCCTATTTCTGATTTCAGCCCATACTACCTCCAAAGGCAGATCCCCCTCGAACTGCCTTTCTGCAGCCATTATACCATTTCTAATTAGCAACGCCACACCCCCTCCTTTTTTTATCACCCTCCCTAATCTCAGTGTACTCTTGGATACACTGAGCTGCCAATTTCTAGAGCGGCCTGCAGTAAATACTTTCACATATTCAGTCGGCTCGAAGAGAAAGAAATTCCTCCATATCTTTCTTAAATAGGTTACTAGTTACTCTGAGACTATGTTCTCTGGTCTTCGATTCTCAGACAAGGCGAATCATTCTCTCCTAAATTATCCTATCATGTCCCTCATAATCTAATGTATCTCAGTAAAGTCTTGTTACATTATTCTACACTCCAATGAGTACAGGGGCATTATTCTCAGTTTCATCTCCCGAGAATATCCTCCCATATCCAGGATGATTTGTGTTAAATTTCCCTGAACTGCTATTCCTAAAATAGGGGGACTAAATTTGTTCAGATTAATCCAGCTGTGATCTGACTCATGCCATGTGTATTTTGAAAAAAACATATGTCCCCATTCCGTTTAAATAAAGTGAAACAAAATTATTTGACTTACCGATTACCTGCTGAAACTGGATGCTAGCTTTTCATATTTCATGTACAAGGAAGCGAAGTGCTCTGTATGCTGATGCTTTGTGCTGTGTATTTCCCCACTTAATATTTATATCTGCCAAAACGCATAAACCTCTTTTTTTTTGCATGTTATATGCTGCTACGTTTTTGTCCACTTGTTTATCCTTATTCTGTCCGTCCTCAATGTTGCTGTGCCGCCCTCATTACTTGCATCCATATCTATTTTGTGTCATCTCCAAACTCAGCAACAGAACATTAACTTATGTTGTACAGGTGATTAGTACATGTTGTCAACAGCTGTGGCACCAATATTGTTGGCTCCGGGAATCTGAAAGTTACAGTTTACTATCATGAAAATTCCCTCATTACCTCGCCTCTCCATTCATTCCCCAATCCTTGACTAATACATACCCCCAACTGTGTTGGTTCATGCTTCTATGCTTGTGAAGTGCTATCGTATAAAACACCGTTCTGAATAATTTTAGAAATTCGGATATGTTCCATTTACTGCATTCCCCTTTATGTATTGTGCTTGTTACGATCTGAAAATACTTGTAAACGTGTTAGGTCTGATTTCGTCTGCACAAAGCCATGCGGAATCCATTTTATTCTGTAATGCATTTCTAATGCTCTGTTATTTCAACTTTAATAACAGACTAACATTTTCCCAGTGGCAGATATGCTGTCAACCTGAGCTGAATTTGTCAGGCTGGACTCTCACAAGACGTGACCATTGTTGAAAAAAGGTGTTGAGGAACAAATCAAGACGAAAGTGTATCCTATATCAGACAGACAACAGGGTTCAAGTGAATTTCTTGGAGGGACTTCAATAAAGTGCAGACCAGGAAGGAAAGAGGGGATATGAAATAATTTAATCTGCCAGGGCTGAAGATAATCCAAAGAAGGTTTACAAGCACATATCTGGCAAGAGAACAACGCGAGAAATATTACCTGAAAGATCAAGGAGGTTGACATTGCTTTTGAGCTCAGCAGATGGAAGAGGCAATAAACGAATTCTTCACGTCATTTTTTATTGTGGAGACAGTGGGACTAAATGTTCACTCTCCATATATGAAGAGGACGATACCTTTTCCGAAACTATTTGACCAAGCATCAAGAATTTGAAATTCGGTGATGTTTCTCGCGGCTGGATTACATTCGACTCTGCCTGGCCTCATGCAACAAAGAGTCTACATGTTCTCAGGACTGGATTTTTACTACATGTTCTCAGGACTGGATTTTTAATATAACGAGCAGAGACTCTGTATGCTTTGCCTTATCGTACTGCAGCATCGGAGGTCGAAGATGACTTTATAGAGATTCATAAAATCAAGAGTGCTCTCGATAAGGCGAACAGCAAAGTTCGTTTTCCCTTGGATCTGGGAGTCCAGACCTCGTACGATTTACACCGAATGACAAGACATCCTTTTCACAAAGAGGATGGCTTGCACACATGGAATCAACTGCTAGAGCAACTGGTACGTAAAGGTACTGTTATATTATTTTCTAAGACATTTGGACGTTTCGACGAAGAGAAAGTGTTTAGAGGGATTCAAGCAAGGTGGAACAGCTCCGTTAGGGAAGTCTGTTCGCCAGTGATATGTTAGAATTAAGGAGGCTACAGAAATCATGGAAATACATACTGAGAAACATTTCATATTACAGGAAAATAATTGCTGGACATCTCAGAAAATGTAAAAGGCGTATAAAACTCCAGACCCTGGACTAGTGTATTGTTATGAACGTGGTGTGAAAAAAAAAAGAGTTGAAAAGCTTACAAGGACACAGCACAACCTGATCTGACCAAGGGAACATTGTGGCATTTGTTCGAAACAGCCAGCAGAGCTGGATTGCCATCAGCTTAAATTATGAATCAAGATCCGAAATCAAAATCAGGTGTGAACTTCACGTTTTGATAATATTAAAGCCAATGAAATAATCCGATGTTTTGGGGTATAAATCAGGACATTTTCAACAGCTAGGACTGCGTCAGAGACGTCCAGCTCAAGAGATCCTACAAATGTACCTTCCTGGAAATGTGTTTGCATGGCAGAACATCGAGGAAAACCTGGAGAGAATCTTCACAGAAAAATCCACAAAATGAGACTTGAAAAAGCTGAGTGGTTTTGAACCATGATTACGTTTTAAATCATTATTGGGAATCTTTTAGAATCGGAATATAATTGCGGAGTGGAAGGAAAAGATGGGTTTAAGAGAAATTAGTTGTAAATAGTTGTTAGTTTTCATTCTCTGTTAGACATAAAGAAAAAAGTTGATATTTTCCATTTAAATCGTGACCTTTGCGAAACGTTTTGACAATCTCGGAATATTATTGCGGAGTGGAAGGCAAAAGATGGGTTTAAGAGAAACTAGTTGTAAATAGTTGTTAGTTTTCATTCTCTGTTAGATATGAAGAAAAAAGTTGATACTTGCCCTTTAAATCGTGACCTTTGCGAAACGATTTGACTATCGAATTTTCACAGATTACAGCACGGGATAAATATTTTTCTGTGTTCCTAGTTTCAATTAGCATCGAGCTTTACCCTGTGTTTGTACTGAATTCCAAAGCATTATGAGAGGTAAGTGCGGAAATTGCAAGACTCCTTGCTGAAATAATTGTGTCATCTCTAAATATGGGTTTGATTTAAAATGACTGGATATTGACGAACCTTGTTGAAGAATGGATACGGGAAAAGACTGGAATCTCCAGGCTTGTGAGTTTGAAATTGATGGTTCGCAAGTTTTTTGAAGTGGTTTTGGAAGATAGCATTTTCAGAGTCCAGGAAAAATAGGGGATCATCAGCATGGTTAAGTGAGGTGGAAATTGAGTCACACAAATTTGTGAGGTTTTGATCAATAGGCAAGAGGATTGATGAGGCAAGAACAAATATCTTTGCTTACTTCGGCTTTAGGAAAGCGTTTAACGAGGTTCAACATGGAAGACTAACGAGTAAAGTTAGATCAGATGTGGTTCACAGTGAGTTTGCAAATTGGATACAAAATTCAATTAACAACAAGAGAAAGGGTGAGGTTTTGGTGTGTTGTTTATCAGACTGGAGGCTTGTGACCAGCAGTGTTCCACAGGGATCAGTGATGGCTCCTTTATTTGTGACTGATGCAATGTTTTAGATGACAATATGGAACGCAGGGATCATCAGTTTGTGGTTGACACTAACATGAGCGACATGCATTTAATGAGATGACAGCATAAGTATTTGTGTGCACACGGAGAACATTTAAAAAGGCTTTAGGACAAATACATGGATAGCAAAAGATTAGAATGATATGATCCAAGTGCAGAGAAATGTGGTTAATGTGGACCGGCATTATGATCAGTATGTACCAGTTTGCACCAAACGAACTGTTTCTGTGCTGAGGGATGCTACAACTCTCCATGGTGGTACAGTCGACAAAGAAGAAGGTTATCTGAGGTTATAGAAGATTAAAAGAGACATTGATCATTCGGGTATATGATTAAATGAATGGTAAAGAGAAATTATCTTGAACAAATGTAACGTACTGCAGTTTGAGTTAGAAAGGGATGTAGCACTTGTACAATTACAAGTACTGCTTTGAATAGTCCTGCGCAATAGACACGTGAATAGGTCACGGAATGGACTTTGGAAGTCGTTTCACATATCGTCAGCTTCGTTAAAATGCTGTTAGAACGCTTTCATGCGTTGCTCAGTTTTGAAGTTGGGACGTTATCCTGAAGTTGTACAAGATGTTGGAGAGGCATCTTCTGTAGTATTGTGTCTATGTTCTGGTTTCCAAGTCAGACAAAGAAGAATATTAAGCTGGACAGAGTTAAGAAGAGATTTACCAGTATGTTGCTTGGAACGAAGGGATTGAGCTGTAAGGGGAGGCTGGGACTTCTTTCAAAGGTGCACAGGAGGTTGACGTTTACCGTATAAATGTTTTTTTAAAATCCTGAGGGGTATACATTAGCTCAACTGCAACGGTGCTTTCCTTCTTTGGGGTATTTCAGGGCTAGTGGGCGTATTTTTAAGGTGTGAGGACAAAAGTGAAAAAAGACATGAGGTTCACTTTGTTTTACTTTACACGGTATGTTTCCTGTGCAAAGTTCTAGAGGAAGTAGGAATGTGGATAAAGTTACAACATTTAAAAGACACTTAGATAAGTGCATGAATAGGACATGTTAATAGAGATATGGGCCCAGTACACGTAGTTGGTACGACGTTAGTTTCGATCAATGGTAGCATGGACTGTTTGGAACAGCGGTCTGTTTCAATGATGTCTGAGTCAATGACTCAGTTTATTTGAAATTTACAGAGGGCTGAGAGGCCTGTGCAGAGCCAATGTGGCAAAGATGTTTCACCCACTATGACACACGAGAACCCGAGGGCACAGAGACAAAGTGAAGCGATAACAATTTGGAAATGAGACGTGGAGGAATATCTTCAGTCAGAGAGTGGGGATTCTTTGGAGATAGTTGCTGTAGAGGGCTGCGGGCGCCAATTCAGTGAGCAAATGTGTGGCACGTTGGCTCATTGGTTCACACGGCTGCCTTATAGTACCCGGGTCCCAGGTCCGATTCCAGCCTCGGCCGACTGTCTGTGTGGGGTTTACACGTTCTCCCTGTGTCTGCATGTGTTTCCTCCGTGTAATCCGGTACCCCCCACAATCTAAAAGATATGCACATGACGTGAATTGGCCATGCTAAATTGTCCATAATTTTAGGTGCATTAGGCAGGGGTAAACATAGAGTTGGGATGGGTTGATCTTCGGAGGGTTGTAGTGAACATGTTGGTCCGAAGGGCCTGTTTTCATCCTGCAGGGAATCTAATCTAATCATCTCAATTTAGATTAAAACAGCTCAGGATCTTTTCCCACGACCCAATGTCCTCTGCGCCAAGTCAACAGAGGTTTCACCGAGCGAGTTTGGAGCTCCCAGCCTCGGCATTTCATGCGCCTCTCTACCTTCACGGTAGGACTGCATGCTCATGGAGTTTGTCACTGGCAGGCAAAGTAGATATCCACTCGTTCATCCCACTCTCAATTTCCAATCAAATCTTTGCCACTGCGTACACAGCTTCACTGAGTCCAGACCTGGGAACCGGTGTGATGTGAGTATGCAATAATAGTTTCTTCCTTGTTACGATGTGAAACTTCATGTTTATTGAAACCGATATTTCAACAACATTTGTGAACTCTCGACTGAACATTTCATCTTTTATTGAAATCTATTGAATTCAGTCTTCAACATTCTCAATGATGGTATCTCCACAGCCATTAGGGATATCGAAGGTGACGATTCAATCCAATCTCAGTGGGCTTTCCTGTTGTGCATGTGATGCGGTCCCTCGACTATATCTGCCATTGCATTAAATGCTTTTTGTATTGTGCTTTTTCATGTAATTGAATCGTATTTCGTCCTCTGCGTTGTGGTCAAGCAACCTCCATTCAAATCCGAGTATCTGTAATGAGCATTTGTTCCATGTTACTCCACATAACCTGTGCAAAACAAACTCAGAAAGGGCACAATCAATTTTAAGATGAACATACTCACTCGGGTTTTGGTTTTAATGCTTCAAGCAGCTACTCCCAGCACCCAATCTCGGAGATTTTTCTCCCTTTAACAATCACTATTCCCACTTTCCATCCCTCCTCCCATGTCACTGGGGCATTGGAAAAATTAACATTCACTTTCACATTGACACCGTTAAGTCTGTGCTGTAGCTGTTACTCTTGTTAGGTGAACGTCGCCCAATATCACCATCAGGACCATTAAGCCACTTAATGCTATCAGACAATGTGGTTCGGTTTTGAATCCTCACGTATAGTGTTTTATTTGCATGGATCAGAGATCATTGGAGCATTGGGTTCATGAAAAGGGCACAGAACAGTATCGAGGGAATGACCTTATTGGAAAAGACCAATGTCTCTGGTCTCCCGACATTTATTTAAAGTCATCATTTTTCTCTCGCTAGAGTATTGTGTATAATTTTGCAATTCACATTATAGCAGTGATATGACAACTGTGGAAACGATGCAGAAGTGATTTGCCAATATATTATCTGGATTGAAGTACTTCCACTATTAAAGAGTTTAGACAGACTGGCGTTGTTTTTTCTGAAAGAAGGGGAAATTGAGATGAGACAGTGTTGAGATGTACGAAATGATGAGCAGTATGGATTATGTACACCTAACGAAACATTTGATGGAGGGATCAATCACCAAGGAGCCATAGATTTAAGATAAGAGTAAAAAGGTTTGGGAAGCTACACATAAAAAAACGTAATCAGACAACGAGTGGTTGGAATCTGGAACTCACTGTCTCTAAGTGTAGGAACGGCAGAAATTCTCAGAAAATTCAGAGATATTCAGATGTAAATCTTTAATGTTAAACGCACACAATGTCAAACGATGAAAAATTGGATGAGGATAATCAAGCAGTTATTTTGACAAGAGCACGCACAATTAGTTTGCAAGAGCAGTTCGCTCTGACGACCACCGGAGTATGGCGTTTCGTATCCTCAGCTGTCATGTGGGATGCAAGGGTTCATTTTCCCGCTGGGGCGGCCCTGACTGTTTCAGGGTTTCAAGGTTTGTGTAAAGATTTGTAGTTCCAGTGAAGTTTGCAGATGGTGTGTGGATGTTCGTTAGTGTTGGGAAGTTGGTTTGCAGCAGTTTCCTGCCCTTTCTCGGTGACATCCTCAAGGCTGATGAGACTCTTATGAATCTCTGCTGTCCTGTAGCGTTTCGAATTGGTGTGATTTCCTTCCCACTGCTTTCAGTTGCTGCTTCTTGTCGTTCATTGCACGTCCCTGTATGTTACGTCCAGGTCAACATGTTCTTTGATGGAGTCATTGGATGAGTCTCGTCATTCTAGAAAATCTCTGGCTGCCCACTCTTGTCCAATTATTGCTGTGTTGTTCTGGTCGAATTTGTTGACCTCGTCATGTCTGTGCATTGCCACTCTGTACAACTGATTGTGGTGTTTACTGGATCCTCCAGAAATGCTTTGCACCAATAGATAGTCCCGCAAATTCCTTGCAGACAAACAACGTTAGGTGGGCATTCCAAGACCCAACACATCAAGGAAAAATGTCTCGGAACGGACAGCCTTTGACTACTCGGATTTATTAGAGAATATAAACCGAAAGCCACATTTAGACAACAACTCACCAGAACATTGGACCCAATACCCATCATGTACAATATAAATATGGTCAAACAATGTTGCACGTAGTGAGAGCAGGGAACATTATACAGGACATTATACAGGACTTTCGTATTTATGATACGAAAGTCGGAGGAGTTGTTGACAGTGAGGAAGGATGTGGCAGGTTACAGCAGGATATAGAGAAGCTGCAGAGCTGGGCAGAAAGGTGGCAAATGGAATTCAATGTAGCTAAGTGTGAGGTGATTCACTTTGGGAAGAATAACAAAAAGATGGGGTACTGGGCTAATGGTCGGATACTTGGTAGTGTGGATGAGCAGAGGGATCTTGGTGTCCATGTACACAGATCTCTGAAAGTTGCCACCCAGGTAAATAGTGCGGTGAGGAAGGCATATGGCGTACTGGCTTCTATTGGTAGAGGAATTGAGTTCCGGAGTCCTGAGGTCATGATGCAGTTGTATAAAACTCTGGTGCGGCAGCATCTGGAATATTGTGTGCAGTTTTGGTCGCCATACTATAGGAAGGAGGTGGAGGCACTGGAACGGGTGCAGAGGAGGTTTACCAGGATGTTGCCTGGTATGGAAGGAAAATCATATGAGGAAAGACTGAGGCACTTGGGACTTTTTTCGCTAGAGAAAAGAAGGTTTAGGGGTGACTTGATAGAGGTGTACAAGATGATTAGGGGTTTAGATAGGGTCGACAGTATGAACCTTTTCCCGCGTATTGAGTCGGGTATTACAAGGGGGCATAGCTTTAAATTAAAGGGTGGTAGATATAGGACTGAAGTTAGGGGTAGGTTCTTCACTCAGCGAGTCGTAAGTTCATGGAATGCCCTGCCAGTAGCAGTGGTGGACTCTCCCTCTTTATGGGCATTTAAGCGGGCATTGGATAGGTATATGGAGGATAGTGGGTTAGTATAGGTTAGGTGGGCTTGGATCGGCGCAACATCGAGGGCCAAAGGGCCTGTACTGCGCTGTATTCTTCTATGTTCTATGTTCTATGACAGACAATTCATGACACGCATTCATGAAGATCTACTTGACACTAAACACCACTGCCAGCTATCCTCAATAGGTTGACTCATTACACTGAGTGTTGCTGATTCTGCGGCTGGAAGCTTGGATTGTATGACAGTATGCAGCAATGGAGACGGTGTTGCTGGAAATGTACAGCAGGTTCGGCAGCATCCAAGAAGCAGGAGAATGGACGTTTCTGGCATGAGCAAGTCATCAGGCACATGCCCAAAACATCGATTCTCCTGCTCTTCAGATGCTGTCTGACCTGCTGTGTTTTCCAGCACCGCACACTAGACTCTGATGTCCAGCATCTAAAGTCCTCATTTTCTCCTCCGTTTGCAGCAGTTGTTGGTTCCTTGAGTGAGGGATCAGTTAATATAACCAATGTAAACTTCGATTGCTGTTTGAGAAATATAACCAGGTCCGTAGCTCAAAAGAGTGTTTCTGTTGTTTCTCAGGTGCCGTTCCTGGCACGGCCTCTGGCACTGTAATTATTTTGAGTTTACTGGCTGCTCAATCTGTGCTTCTGTGATCACACAGTTGCCCGGACTCTGGGGAACGGCTGCAGTTATCTGCGTTCGCAGTCTCGATGCAATTGATGCGGTTTGGTTCGTTCTTGATTTGTGCGACAGGAGCACAGTGATGAATCAATTGATATTTCAAGAAGGCAGACAGGCGTGGAAAATGTCGAGGTTCTGGTGATATTTGCACAGTGTTTAGAGATTACCTAGATTCAGGAGAAAAGAATGTTGAATTCTTACGAGTCGTGTTGAAGAACTGTCTGGGAAACAAGTCACCAGTGCTGTGGTTTACAAGCGCACTCACAGTAACCACAATGCGAAATAAAACATACAAAAAAAATGAGGAAGACAGACGAAGGATGACAGTAATCATGAGTGACCTGACTTTCAATCCCCACATCCCCTAATTCCCACTTCCACCTCCATTATAAACAAATTTTAGAGAGCCATACGCATCAAAGTTGTCCATTGGAACGACTCAATTCTTTCCTTTGTTTTCGATTAGGGTATTTGTTTCAGGGTCCTTTACTTGCCTTGGAAACCATCTCTTTCATTGTGAGCATTCGGAAAGGAAGCCATCCTTTTTGTCAGGGAAAGAATATGATACTAAACATGTTTGTGTCAGGCATGAGATTCCTCTGTCTCACACGTTTCTTCTACTTTTTCTCGATTTTAATAGTGTTCTTTCTTTTGACTCCTTCGACCAAAGTGCATGACCTCATAATGCCGACATGAAACTGCATCTGACAAGTTATTCCCCATTCATTCAACCTATCTATATGCCTGTGCGAAATGCCACGTTCGCAACATAATATGCGCTCCCACGAGTGTGAATTGTCATCACATTTGTGCATATTTCACTCTGCCACTCGCTCCATGATATTAATAGAGAGATCATTGAAGGCTTAAATATATTGAGTCTTGCCAGACATCTGCTGTAAATACTTCTACATACTTGCTACCCTCTGAATGTGAGAACAACCTCCTCATCTGTGTCTTAGTGGGTAACGCCTTCCTCTGAGATTAGAACCTCCAGTCCTACACTATTCTGGATATAAACCAGAGAGGAACAAACGCTTAAAGTAAAGCATAATCTCACTGGCGTCTCCAGGGCCAGTTCTGTTTGCTCTTTTCTGACCTCTGGTTGAACAAATTGCCCTGATTAGCACTTTAGTTTTGACAATGACACATTTACTTCAAAGTTACTTCAGTGCCTGTGTCTGAAGTGGTGCTGAAAGGCGCTGTAAAAATACAAGAACATCTTTGTTATTCGACCATTGCTGTATTGTTAATCTCTCTGCTCGTTGAAATCGATCCTTCCCATCCACTTTATCTCTCATCAATGGGAGTTATCCCTGCAACTCCAGAAAACCCGTCTCAACAACTCGGTATTTTCTCAGGTCTGCTCAATTGTTGACATGCAGGAAACTTGTGTTCTGAATGAGAAACGGATCTAACTCAAAACGTTAGCTCGGTTCCTCTATCCACAGATAATAACAAACACATGGTGTATACGTAGGTTTCACTGAGTTTATTTGATACAAGTTGTGTTTTCCGTTAAACGTCTTCCCTCCTCGTCCTTTGATCAGTTGCCCTGGTCAGGGGCAGCAGTCCCTCCTGACCATCAACGCGCCCATCCACACCGTTTTCGCTCACATCATTATAAACATTCCCAAGAAATCTCCCATTAAACGTCTTTGCTCCAAACAAAACATTCCCAGAGTCGGGAATCTCTCCACAAAGTGAGATTTATTTATCTCTGGACATAGTGCAAAGCAGAGGGTTGTGAAGAGATTCATGGAAAACTTTGCCAATTGGCAGGTGGGGAAACTGTCAAGAAGCAAAGCAGAAATGCTAGTCTCGAGTTTTTTGAATCTTTATATATTCCTTGGAAGCGGATCCAGAGGCGAATAAACGATGAACTGTTCGACTGATCAGAGACAGGTTAGAAATCTTTCCGTGCTTGCGGAGGCCAGTGCTTTGACTCTGATGCTCTCCGGACATGAACTGAGCTGTGACATTGAAAAGATTCTCGTTCCTGAACGTCAGGACGTCAAATCTCATTTCAGCTCTGGGACAATGAGAAAACACCGTCACAGACAAGTCACTGAAACGCTGGAAGAGACAGGGTCCCGGTTGGAGGAGAAATGGTTCCTGGTGTCATGGTTGTGTCTTTAGAGGGTGGGAGCAGACTATTCCCTTGTCTTCAGAATGAATTTCCAAGGATTTATTTTCGAAATGTAAAGCTAATTAAGGAACATTTTCCATGAGGGAGGAGCAGACTCAAGCTTGCATTCGGAGATCATTGACGCCGTTGGCTCATCAGTCTCTGTGGCGATGTTAGTCAGTGCGTTCGGCTCTTCACTAACAGGTGCTGTTCTCCCACTGTGCAGGATAGGGGACTCTGCGACCCCCCATCAGGCACTCTGCTTCCCTTCCCAAGAACAAAGACACGGAGGAGTTCGTCCAAAACTATTTCTTCAATTCTGCAGAACCGGGTGTTACCTCAATGGCTTCCCACGAGGCACACACACAGATTGTAATCCCCGCACGTTATACACATGTAGGAGTGGGCTGGGCCTTCTACTGTCTCAGCCAATGAGTGTTAAAGTTCCCCACTGTCCTCCTGATGGATGAGATTATTTGGTTATACACCCAGCCAATCAGTGTTCGAGTTCCCCGCT
>NW_025210153.1:0-3816 GCF_004010195.1 Chiloscyllium plagiosum
CTCACATTTATTTAAATTAAATTCCATCGGCCACTCCTCATCCAATTGGCTTAGCTAATCAAGATTCGTTGTAATCCGAGATCACCTTCTTCCCTGTTCACTAAACCTCCAATTTTGGTGCCATCTGCAAACTTATAAATTATGCCTCTTATGCTCACATATAAATCCAAATAATAAATGACGTAAAGTAATTGACCCAGCTTTGTGGCACTACAATTGTAACCGGCCTCCCGTCTGAAAAGCAATCATCCACCACCACCCTCTGTCTTCTACCTTCGAGCCAGTTATTTGTCCAAATGGCTAGTTCTACCTGTATTCCATGTGATCTAGCTTTGTTAACTAGTCTCCTACGGGGACCCTTGTGGGTTGCCTTACTGAAGTCCATATAGATTCCGTCTGACGATCAGCCTCATCAATCATCTTGGTCACTTCTGCAAATAAAGAACATGTTTTACCGCGCAAAAAGCCATGTTGGCATTCTCTAATCAGACCTTACTTTTCAAAATACACGTATATCCTGTCCCTCAGGATTTCCTCCAACAATTTTTCCACCTCTCACTTCAGGCTCAATGGTCTATAGTTCCGTGACTTGTCCTTATAATTTTTCTGAAATAATGGCACCACGTTAGCCAACTTCCAGTTTTCCAGCACCTCACCCGTGACTATCGATGATTCAAATATCTTAGCAAGAGGTCCAGCAATCACTTCCCTAGCGCCCCACAGAGCTCTCGGGTATATCTGATCAGACCCTGGGGATTTATCGAATTTTACGCATTTCAAGTCATCCAGGACTTCCTCCTCTGTAATATGGACATTTCTCAAGATGTCACCATTTATTTCCCCACATGCTATATCTTCCACGTCTTATTTTCATTGTGAACACTGATGCAAAATACTCTTTCCACATCTCTCCCATTTCCTGCTGCTCCACATAAAGTTTGCCTTACTGCTCTTTGAGGGGCCCTATTCTCTTCCTCTTTACCCTATTGTCCTTAACGTATTTGTAAACGTCATTTGGATTCTCCTGAGCTGTATTTGCTTAAGCTATCGCATGCCCCTTTTTGAAATCCTTATTTCCCTCATAAGTATACACCTAATGCATGCATGCTCTTCTCAGAATTCAATGGATCTATCTGTCTATACCTGACATATGCTTCCTTCTTTTCTTAACCAAACCCTCAATTTCTTTCGCCATTCAGCATCCTCTTTACCTACTAACCTTTTATTTCTCCCTGACAGGAATATACTGCCTCTGCACTCTTGTTATATCATTTCTGACTGTATCATTTTCCAGCAGATCCTTTGCCTGAGAATATCTGGTCCCAATCAGGTTTTCAAAGTTCTGCCTAATATTGTCAAAATTGGCCTTTCTCAAGTTTAGAACTTCAACTTTTAGATCTGGTCTATTTTTCTCCACCTCTATTTCAAAACTAATAGAATGATGGTCGCTGATCCCAAAGTGTTCTCCACTGACACCTCAGTCTCCTGCCCTGCCTTATTTCCCAAGTGTAGGAAATGTTTTGCACCTTCGCATGTAGGTTGATGCACATATTGAATCAGAAAGTTTTCTTGCACATGTTTAACAAATTCCTCTCCATCTAATCGATTAACATCATGACAGTTCCAGTCTTTGATCGGAAAGTTAAATTCCCCTACCGTAATCAACCCATTATTCTTACAAAAAACTGAGATCGCCTGACAATTGGTTTCTCAAATTCCCTCTGATTATTCGGATTTCGAGTACTCAGTCCGAGAAATGTGACCATCCCTTCCTTATTTCTCTGTTCCAAGCAAATAGCTTCCTTGGATGTATTTTCAGGAATATTCTGCCTCAGTACAGCTGTGATGCTATCCCTTATCAAAACTCCCTTTTCTTCCTTGCCTCCCTTTCTGTCCTTCCTGTCGCATTTGTATCCTAGAACATTAAGCTGCCAACCCTGTCCATCCCTGAGCCATTTTTCTGTAATTGCTATAATGTCCCAGTCCCAAGTTCCTTACCCTGCCTTGAGTTCATCTGCCTTCTCTGCATTGAAATAAATGCAGTTTAAGTTTTCAGTCCTACGTGGTGTCTGTTTTGTGCCTGCCTGCCTTGACTGTTTCGCTCACTTTTTTCTCAACTGTACTGGTCTCAGATTGAACTCTTTCCTCATCTCTCCTTGGGTCCCACCCAACTCACACACCATCCCCCCCATCTTACTAGTTTAAATCCAGCCGAGCAGATCTAACAAATCCCCCTGCCAGTATATCCGTCCACTTCGAATTCAGTTGCAATCCGTCCTTCTTGTGCACTCCAGACGAGGTTCCAAAGATCCAAAAATGTGAATCCTTCTCCCATACACCAGATCCTCAACCATTCATTTATCTACTCTATTCTCATTTTCCTGCCCTCAATATTCGTGGCACCGGCAAGAATCCAGATATTACTACAGCCATTTTTAAGTGCCTAACTAACTATCTGTGTGCTACCATCAGAATCTCAAACTTTTCACTTCCTATGTTGCTGGTTCCAATGTGTACAGTGACATCCTGCTGGTCCCTCTCGCCCTTGAGAACATTCCGACTTCTCTCTGTGGCATCCTTGATCCTGACACCAGGAAAGGAACACAAAATTCTGATTTTTCGCTGCTGGCCACAGAAACGTCTGGCTGCACCTCGGACTAGAGTGTCCCATATCATAATTGATAACTTGCAAACCGACTTACCCCTCATTGCAATAGAGGCAGTTTCAATACCCGAAACGTGGCAGTTCAAGCTGCATTCCCCGAGCATCCATCACCCCAACCTTTTCCATAACAGTATACTTGTTTGAAATGGGATGAGCTGCTGAAAAAATCTGCACTACCTGCCAACCTCTCTTACGTTTCCTCGACTTACCCCATCTATGTGACTGCATTTGCGACTTTTCTCCCTTATAATAACTGCAATCCATGACACTCCCTTGCTCCTGTAAATTCCTCATTTTCTCTAATTGTCGCTCAATCGTTCCATTGGATCTGATGGGATTAGCAACCAATGGCATTTATTGCAGATATACTCAGCAGTAACATGCAAACTTTCGCTAAATTCCCACATCCGACAGGAAGAGCATAACACTCTACTAGGGGCCATTTTGTTTCTTCCAATCTCCAGACCCAGAAAATAGCCCCACCTTATTCCTCGACAATCCACTGCTCCAGGCTAAGTTAATATTTGCCGCTTACATTTTTAAGTTTAATCCAGAGACATATCTAAATGAAACGTATAAAACCAAAATTCTATCCAGCATCCTATACCCGACATTCCCAGAACATTCTAAACCCAATACTCACCACAACATTCTGCCCCAATATTTCACCGAATTTTCAGTCCCGAACATTGCCTGGAACTTTCTATATTCAACGTTCCCCAGGATATTTCTTAACCAACATTGAACAGTACATGCAATATCCAACACTCCTCGGATGATCAGTAACCAACATTCCCAATACATTCTAAAACCATTGATTCCTGCAAACATTTCCTGGAAAATCCTATAACCAACATTCCCAAGCTTATTGTATTACGGATATTTTCCAGTACATGGCGTTTCTGCTATCTTGGAACATTAGAACATAGAACATAGAAGAATACAGCGCAGTACAGGCCCTTGGGCCCTCGATGTTGCGCCGATCCAAGCCCACCTAAACTACACTAACCCACTATCCTCCATATACCTATCCAATGCCCTCTTAAATGCCCATAAAGAGGGAGAGTCCACCACTGTTACTGGCAGGGCATTCCATGAACTAACGACCCGCTGAGTGAAGAACCTACCCCTAACATCAGTCCTATACCTAC
>NW_025210153.1:5365-14424 GCF_004010195.1 Chiloscyllium plagiosum
CCCCTCCTTTCTGCTTTTAGCTCTCTCTTCAGGTCCTTCCTGGCTACCCTATAACTCTCAATCGCCCCAATTGAACCTTCACGTCTCATCTTGAGATAGGCCGCCCTCTTCCATTTAACAAGGGATTCCAATTCCTTATTAAACCACGGCTCCCTCGCACGACCCTTTCCTTCCTGCCTGACAGGTACATAATTATCAAGGACACTCAATAGTTGCCCCTTGAACAAGTTCCACATATCATTTACACTCTTGCCTTGGAGTCTACTTTTCCAAGCCACACATCCTAAGTCATGCCTCACCGCATCATAATTTCCCTTACCCCAGCTATAATTCTTGCCCTGTAGTACACACTTATCCCTCTCCATCACGAGTGTAAAAATCACCGAATTATGGTCACTATCCCCAAAGTGCTCACCTACCTCTAATTCTAACACCTGGCCTGGTTCGAGAAGCATGGTTGCCTACAAACGTCTGTATGAGTAATTTCCTAAAATGTTGTATAATGTTTTGCTGCAAGGTTCTACACCCGACCTTCCACATATCCTTGGCTACATGACACCACCGAAAGTCATATGCTCAACAATCCCCAGAACATTCCCCACTCTGCAATTGTCAACACATTCTGTAACTGACACATCCTAGAACATGATGTAATCTACATTCCCTGGAACATGATATGACTGACATTCTCCAGAGCGTAATATAAAGCCATTTAACAGAACACTCTATACCCGATATTCCACAGATAGTTCAATTCCAACACTTCCTGCAACGTTTTGAAGGAGACTTTCTTTGGAACATTCTGTACACTTCATTCGCTGGAACATTCTGTCACCAACACGCCACAGAACATTCTACACCTGACATTTCCGGGAACATTCTGAAATTGACAAACCCTTGAACAGATTAATCCCAACACTCTACTAAATATTGTATCACCGACATTACCTGGAACAGTCGCTACTCACCGTTCCACAGCAAGTTCGAGGCCCGACGTTCCTTTGGAATATTACTTACCCAACATTCTTCAGGATAGCTGGACACAACATTCGCCGGAACATTCAATAACCAACCATTTCCGGCGCATTCAGTACCAACCATTCACCATAATATTGTATCACCAATACTCCCCGGACCATTTATACTCCACATTCCCGGAGCATTCTGTACCTGTCTATACCCGGAATATTGTGTACCTGACACTCACCAGAACATTCTGTATCCGACATTCCCCAGAAGATTCTACATCCAGCAGTACCTGGAGCATTCTATACCTACAGTGCGTGCGCATACTAAAATCGATATTTTCTTTAACATTCTGTCCCAACATTCCCAGAAGTGTTCTACTCCCGACATTTCCGGAGATACTTTATGGCCGATATTCCCCGAAAAGTTATGTTCCTGAATTTCTCTGGAACATGTAATGATCAACATTCGGGCACAAATTGTGTACACGACATTAACTGATACATCTTTTATCTGCCGCTGCCCACAGCATTCTCTCCCTGACACTCCACGTAACATTCTGGGCCAGACGTTCATCAGAGCAATCTATGTCCGATATTTCCCTGAATATTCCAGATTAATATACCCCAAACCATCCGATCCGTGACATTCCCCTGAAAATTTTATACCAGAAATTTCCAGGAAAATTCTGCACCTGACATTCCCCAAACATTCTATACCTGGCAGTTCCCAATCGAGCCTGAAAAATTGTCTTAAAAAAATCGGTACTGCGCATGCGCCAGAACATTCTATATACGAGAATCCCTCGAATCTTCTATACTCGATTTCCCCTAATAATCTATCCCCAAAATTCGCAGGAACTTTCTACAACTGACATTCCCCCGAAACTTCAATAACTGACATTCTCAGAACATTCCAGAAGTGACTTTCCCTGTCTATGCCAGACATTCCCCAGAACATTCTATCACGAATATTCTGCCGAATATTCGGTACTCGACACTGCCTGAAACCTACAATACAGGATATTCCACGATACTTCCATACTCAAAATTCTCCGGAACTTTTTACACTCGCCGTTCTCCAGAACAGTCTGTACCTGGCATTTCCACGAACATGCCATATTGGCCGTTCCCCGGAACATGGTATAACCGTAATTTTCCGCTACATTCTGGACCAGATATTCACTGGAACATTCTTCAACCAATATTGTCGGAAATATTCTAGATCCGACATTTCTCAAAACATTCTGGAGCCGACTGTCACCAGAACATTGGTACTCCGGATAAAATGTTGTACCGCACATTCTCTGGAAAGTTCTATACTCATCATTCTCCAGGCCATACTGTAACCTACATTCTACACCTGAGACTTTCTGCAACTTTCTTCAAACGACAGTCCCCTGAATGTTCTGATCTTAACACTCCTCGAAAAGATTTATCCCCGTCATTCCCTGGAAGATTATGTATAAGACATTAACGGAAACAATGTATCACTGACATTCCCTGGAACACTCCATACTAGAAATTTCCCAGAATATTCTTTACATAACTTTCCACCTACCATTCGGTACCTAACATTCTCCGGTACTTCCTGCAATTGGCATTGTTGGAACACTTTCTAAACAGCATTTTCAATTTCTAAACACTGAATGCCCCAGAACATTCCAATACCCACGTCCCCCAGAACATTCAGTACTCGAAATTCCCCAGAGAACTCGATGGCCGACATTCACTGAAAACCTCTACACGATATTACCAGGAAGAGTCTACACTCAAGATTTTCTGGAACCTTCTAAAAAAGAATTTCTCCCGAACTTTCTGTACTTTACATTACCGGAGTTTTCCAACAAGCGATATTCCCGGAATGCACTATATCAGACATTTGCTGCAATATTCTGTCTGTGGTATGACGCTGAATATACATTGCCTAAAACATTCCTTACCAGGCATTCCCTGGCGCATTCTATAACCGACAATTCAGATTCCTTTCTGTATCCGACAGTTTCCGGAGCATTTAATACACCACATTACCTGGAACCATTCCAAACCCAGCATTGTTGGAGCGTTCGATAGCCGACAGTCCCTGGAACATGCTTTATCCGCCATTCTCTGAGACATTGTGAACCAGTTATTCTCCAGAACTTTTTATCCACATCAGCTTTTGGGCCATTCCATTCCTATTGTTCCTCGGATTATTTTACATCATCTAGCGTTCTCCAGAACCTTCTGTAGCTGAGATTCCCTGGATTTTTCTCTAGCCAACATTGGTTAGAGCATGACATACTGGACAATCCCCCGGAACATTCCAAAGCTGACACACCCCGGAATATGCTGTACACGTCAGTTCCAGGAACATTCTGTAGCAGACAATGCCCAGAATATGACAGATCTGATAATCCCTGGAAAACTTTAATCGTGACACACCTAAGAACATTCTGTTTCCGAAATCCCCCTTAACATTCTGCACATGAAATTCTCCCTTGAATTCTACACACGACGTTCCCAAGAACATATTCTAACATAAATCCCCTGGAACATTCTATACTCAGCAGTCTCTGGAACATTCTAGCTCACATTTTCCGCAAATATCGCATAACGACGAGCCGAAATATTCTCGATGTGACGCACCCCAGAACATTCTGTTCCCGAAAGTCCACGGATCATTTTGTCCACAACGGTCCCGCGAGTATTCTGTACCCGACATTCTATGGAACATTCTATCTTCCAATATTGCCTGAAACACACATTAACCGATACTATCCGAAATTTTCCACACATGACATTCCGCAGCATATTCTATAGTCCACACTGCCCAGAACATTTTACACCTGACATTGCCTGGAACATTCTATAAATAGAATTCCACGGAATATTCCAGCCCCAACAAAACCTGAACCGACCAGGATCTATCATTCCCGGCAGGCTCTGGAATATTCTCCACTGGACATTTCCTGCAACATTCTGCAATCGACACTGTGGGTAACTTGCTGTATCTAACATTTCTCGAAACATACTTTACTCGAAATTGCATGGAGCATTCCATACCCGACATTCTCCTGAACATTTGATATTCGACATTTGCCAGAACATGTTATTCCCGACATTCGCCGATACATTGTGGACACAACATTCCCCATGACATTCTACACCTCTCATTCTCCGAAAGTGCTTTCGGTGATATATCCTGGAAGCATTGTGGGAATGACATTCTTCAGACTATTCTATCCCCGACTTTTCCCAGAACATGCCATCATTCTCCAGACCATGCTATACTCGAACTTCACTGAAATTTCCTTTCCTGCCATCCCCTGGAATATTCTATCCCCAACATTCTCTGGATGATTCTCCGTACAATGTTCTACAGAACAATCTATACCCGACATGTCACTGAATATTATACATCAAATGTTTCCTCTGCGAAACATTCTACACTTGATAATCCCCAGAAACATTCTAAATTCGACATTCTCCAGAATATTTTAGACCTGAAACTCCCTTGAACTTTCTATAAACGGAATTCTCCTGAATATTCTCATCACAAGACTCCCCGGAATAATCGGGAGGCGTTAGTCTCTGGAACTGTCTGCATTTGATATTCACTGGAACACTGTGTCCTGGAATATTCCAAAAAACGGCATTCCCTGGAACATTCTCTACTCGACATTCACTGGAAGATCCGTTATCCAGAACATTGTGTACACAACATTCCCGTTCTGTCTGCAACATTGTCTGGAACATGCTATACCTGACATTCACCAGAAGATCCCATGCCTGGCATTCCCCAATGCATTCATTGCTAATATTTCCCCGAAAATTCCACACCTGACATTACCTGGAACATTCTGTGGCCGACATTTCCCAGTGCATATATAGCTGACACTGTGCGTAAATGTATACCTCACTCATCACGGAACATTGCGTTCCTGAAACATCACAGAACATTCTCCAGTGCAGCCAAGACACGACAGCCCCACAACATTCTCCACCCGCCATTCACTAAAACATTTCCCTGAACATTCTATCCCTAACACGAAAATCGTGCACGCAGTATTCTCCAAAGCATTCTATGACAAAATTCTTCTTTACATTCTATCCTCAACACTCCCCAGAACACTCTCCACCTGACACTGAGTGGAACATTTTATCCTAACATTCCCTAGACTATTCTATATGTGACCTTCTCTGGAACATTGTGAACCCGTGTTCTCTGGAACATTCTTTACCCGACCTTGCCCACAGATGCTCATGCCAACATTCCCTGGATCATTCCACACTTGACATTCCCCAAATCATTCTGTGCCTGTAATACTACGAAAGAATCTGCTAACGGAATTTCGCATCACATTCTATACACAACATTCCTTGAAACTTTCTATACCAAACATTTTCTGGAACATTTCGTAATCGACATTCACTGGAAATTTCTACACTCTACATTACCAAGGATATTCACGAACCAACATTCCCCAGAACATTCTGTAACCGCCATTCCCAAGAACCTTCAAAATAAGGAACTCACCAGAACATTCTATAACTGACATACCCTGCAACATTGTACAATCGACAAGCTGGATAATTTGCTGTACCCAAAATACTCTCGACACGACGTTCCCCACAACATTCAGTACCCACCATTCCAGGGAACATTCAACACCTGACATTTCCTGGAACATTTATTAATCGACAGTCTCCTAAACATTCTACACCTGACATTCCCTGAACACTGTTCAACCGTCATTCACGGAACATTTTACACCTGACACTCCCTGGAACATTCTGTAAACGACATTCCCCACAGAATCTAATACCAGGACTCTCCAGAATGATCTAGAGTCGTCATACCGTGGGACATTCCATACTTGATATTCCCAGGAACATTATTTGCTTGAATATTCTGTACAGACATTCCCTGGAACATTCTGTAACCAACCTTGCCTGCGATTTTTTTCCCAATACTGCCCGTAACATGCTGTACCCAACATTTCCCAGGACATTCTATATGACATTCCTTTAAAAATTCTTGGAATGACATACATTGGAACATCCTAAAATAATCCCCAGAACATTTGATTCCCTAAACATCACGGATCATTCTAAACCGACATTCTCCATTAATTCCAGAACCAACATTTGCTGAAGTACATGTGAAACTCTCTACAGAACACTCCATTACCCTTGTTCTCTCGAATATTCGATACCCGGCAACTCACCCGTGGGCGGCACGGTGGCACAGTGGTTAGCACTGCTGCCTCACAGCGCCTGAGACCCGGGTTCAATTCCCGCCTCAGGCGACTGACTGTGTGGAGTTTGCACGTTCTCCCCGTGTCAGCGTGGGTTTCCTCCGGGTGCTCCGGTTTCCTCCCACAGTCCAAAAGATGTGCAGGGTCAGGGGAATTGGCCATGTGTTAGGTAAGGGGTAAATGTAGGGGTATGGGTGGGTTTCGCTTCGGCGGGTCGGTGTGGACTTGTTGGGCCGAAGGGCCTGTTTCCACACTGTAATGTAATGTAATCTAATCTAATCTAATCACCCCCGCCCCCCACCCCACCCCGGAACATTCTATGCCCGTTCCATAGAACATTGCTTATCTGTCTCTCACTGAACATTCTGAAACTGATATTTACTTCAACATTTGATAATAGAACTTCCTGTCAACATTTTGTAACCGACATTCCTAGAACCTTCTTTACACGGCATAACTCAGAGTATTCTGTAACTGACATTCCCTCGAACGTGCTAATTGCAGCATTCCTCTGTATGTGCCGTGCTCAAAAGTCCCTGGCACATTCTGTAACTAACATTTTATGGAACATTCTGGAACAGACATTCCCCAGAATATTATCGAACCATACTTGTCTAAAACATTCCACTGCCTACTTTCTCTGGAATATTCTGCAACCGACATTCCCAAGAGACGTTTCCACGTTCTGCACACGGCATGTGCCCAGAAATTCTCCACCAAACTTTCCTCAGAACATTCTGGATTCGATGTTCTCTGGAGCATTTTGTATCCGTCGTGACTGAGAAAATTTTGTACCTAATATTCCTCAGAATATTCTATTCTCAACATTCCTAGAATATTGCATGACTAATTATCTGTAAAGCAGCCTCTATTCATCGTTCTAAACCCGACATACCCTGGAACGCTCCATTCCCAATCTTTTTTGGAAAATGCTCTAATCAACATTCACAGAGCATTTAATACCTTCATGAGGTATGAAAATGCCATGCCAGTTACTCCCTGAGATAATCTGTAGCTGAGCGTCACTGGAACACTGTAGACCTGACATTTCACAGAACATACCTGATATTCTCCAAAACCTTCTATATCCAATATCGCCCAGAAAATTCTTTCTCGACACCCTCTGACACGTTTTCTACCCGACCTTCCCGAGAACATTCTCTACACGACATTGAACAGAAAATTCTATAAACGACATTCTCCATATCATGGCACACCGGACATTTCCCGGAATATTCTATCCCTGATAGTCTCCGGAACTTCCATACCCGACATTACCGAGAACACTCTGTAGTCGATATTCCACTGAAAAGACTGCACACGATATTCACTAGTTCTTTCTGTACCCTACATTTTCCGGAGCATTCTGTACCCAATACTTCCTGAGTATATTGGGTAAATTTATATACGGCAATCCTCAGAACGTTCTCTGTGCATCGCTACCCAGAATATTGCAATCTGTGAATTCCACGGATCATTGGTTAACTGCCATTTTCCTGCACATTCTACACACTTCATTCTGCTCAACATTCTAAACCCAATATGCACCAGAACCATCTGCACCCAACATTCCTTGAAACATTCTGTAACCAACTCTCCTTGGAATATTTTATACCAATCATTCCCCAGAACTTTCCGTCAGAGACATTCCACAGAACATTCAATACCGACCCTCCCCAAAGCTTTCTTTCCTTGGCAATCGCGGAATCATCCCAAAACTGGCTTTCTCTGCAGTATTCCAACCATTCATTTCACGGAACATTCTGCACAGACCATTTCCTAGAATATTCTATGTCAACATTCCCCAGAACATTCCTTGCACGACGTTCCCCAGCATAATACATAATCAACATTCTTCAGAATATTTGACCCCCGATATTCTCCAGAATGTTCTTACCCAACCTTCCCTACAACATTGTATTACCGACATTCAGTGGAACATTCTAATCTCCACACAATCCAAAATATTCTGTGCCCATTTTTGCGCGTTTCTTGTGTATGCGAAATTTCCAAATATATTTAGCATTTGATATTCCCTCCAAAATTCTGTATCCGACATTCCTCAGAACATTCTGGACCTGACTCTTGACAGAACATTCTAAAGCTGCCATTATCTGAAACACTCTGTTCTCGACATTCCCCAGAACTTGCTTTCACTGGCACTCACTGGAACACTGGAAATCTGACATTCACTGGAGGCTTCTATACATGATAGTCCCCGGAACATTCTGCAACCAAGTTTTCCAGAACATTGTGTCACAAAATTCCCCAGAAACCTCCATATCCGACCTTATCTGAAGTATTTTGTAACCAACATTCTCAGGAATATGCTATAACCAATATTCCAAAGAACAATGAAACCTCACATTCACAGAACATTGTATATATGACATTACATTCAGCATTCTATGCCCTACACTCCCCTTAACATTCTATACCAAGCATTAACAAAAAACAGTGTATAGATTAGAGCGGTGCTGGAAAAGCGCAGCAGGTCAGGCAGCATCGAAGGAACAGGAAAATCGATGTTTCTGGCAAAAGCCCTTCATCAGTAATAGAGGCAGGATGCCTGCAGAGTGGAGAGATAAATGAAAGAGGGATGGGGGTGGGGAGAAAGTAGCATAGAGTACAATAGGCGAATGGGTTTGGGAATGGAGGTGATATGTTAGAGAGGAGTGTGGAGTGAATAGGGGGAAGGGAAGATAGACAGATAGGACAGGTCATGAGGAAGGTGCTGAGCTGGAAGTTTGGAACTGGGGTGAGTTGGGGGAAGGGGAAATAAGGAAGCTGCTGAAATCCATATTGATGCCATGGGGTTGAATTGTTCTGTGAAGTTGACGCGTGCTTCCCCCAG
>NW_025210153.1:14511-18576 GCF_004010195.1 Chiloscyllium plagiosum
TAAGGGAGGTTGGGTAGTTGGGGGCGTGTACCTGACCAAGTAATCACGGAGGGAACGGTCTTTGCGGAAAGCGGATATGGGTATGGAGCGAAATATATCCCTGATGGTGTGGAAATATCTTCAGATGGACAGTGCATGTCTGATCTTTCCTGCAACCTTCTGTAACCGAAAGTCCCTAAAAATATTCTATATCCACAATTCCCCAGAACATTATACATATGAAAAATCCTGGAACTTTGTGTACTCGCTATTCTCTGGCGCAATCTAAACCTGATATTTCCCGAACCATGCTGTAACTGACAATCCCCAGAATATTCATTAACAAACGTTCCTTGGAACATTCTATACGAGGCGCTCCCCCGGAAAATTCACACGATATTTCTGTACCTAACATTCCACGGAATATTCTGTACACCCCACGCCATGAAACATTGTATTCGTGGCATTTTCCAGAACATTATACAACTGACATTCCCGAGAACATTGTACAGCCGACATTCCCCGGTACGCTGTGTACCTGACCCTGCCTGCAACCTTCGAAACAGTCATTCTCTGCAACATGCTGGAACTGACATTTGCCGGGCCATTCAGTGTCCAAAATTCCACAGAAAATTCTCTACCCAACATAATCCAGAACATTCTAGTATCCATATTCCCTGGAAAGTACTATAACCGACGTTTATTGGGCCCTTCAATACCCAACTTTTCCAAGAACTTCCTCTGAAAGACATTCCCCAGAACATTCTTCACCGGAAATTACCAATAACATCTTATAACTGGCATTTCCCACAACATGCTGCAGTGGACCTTCCCTGGAATCTTCTATTCCCGATATTTTTTAAATTACTTTCAGCGTGGAAACAGGCCCTTCGGCCCAATAAGTCCACACCGACCCGCCGAAGAGCAACCCACCCAGACCCATTCCCCTACATTTACCACTGCACCTAACACTGCGGGCAATTATGCATGGTCAATTCACCTAACCTGCACATTTTTGGACTGTGGGAGGAAATCGGAGCACCCGGAGGAAACCAACGCAGACACGGAGAGAATGTGCAAACTCCACACAGTCAGTCGCCTGAGGCGGGAATTGAACCCGGGTCTCTGGTGCTGTGAGGCAGCAGTGGTAACCACTGTGCCACGTGCCGCCCCAAAACGGTGACATTATCTCACCGACATTCCCTGAACATTTTATTCTTGACATTCCCTGGAACATTCTATAGTTGACATTCCCTAAACACTTGATACCTGGCACGTGCCTGAACATTCTCAAACCGACATTCCCTGCAGCATTCGACAACCGACACTCCCCAGAACATTCTATGTACAACATTCCCTGGAAAAGTGTATGTTCGACATTCACCCAAAACATTCTATACACAACATTCTTCGTAACATAATGCAACTGATATTCCACGGAAACATTGAAACCCGGGCGGCACGGTGGCACAGTGGTTAGCACTGCTGTCTCACAGCGCCTGAGACCCGGGTTCAATTCCAGCATCAGGCGACTGACTGTGTGGAATTTGCACGTTCTCCCCGTGTCTGCGTGGGTTTCCTCCGGGTGCTCCGGTTTCCTCCCACAGTCCAAAAGATGTGCAGGGTCAGGTGAATTGGCCATGCTAAATTGCCCGTAGTGTTAGGTAAGGGGTAAATGTAGGGGTATGGGTGGGTTTCGCTTCGGCGGGTCGGTGTGGACTTGTTGGGCCGAAGGGCCTGTTTCCACACTGTAATGTAATCTAATTCCCCAGAATATTCTATACCCAACCGAACTCGGAAGATTCTGTACCCGACATTTCCTGCAGCACACTGTGCACGACAATTCATTGTGACATGCTGTACACGACCTTGTTCTGGACATTCTGAACCAACCGTTCTGCTGCACATTCGAAACCTGACATTGCGCTGAACTCGCTGTAACTGAAATTCCCCATATGTCTGACATTCTATGGCCAGCACTTACCATAACGTCGATACCACACATTCCCCGGAATATTCTGCGCATGACGTTCCCTAAAAATGTCTTTAACTGATGTTGCTAAAAAATGTTTGTACCCGAAATTCCAAGGAACATTGTATATCAGACATTCTCCAGTTCATTCTATAACCGGCATTATCCAGAATAGTCTAAACCTGACATCCCCCAGAACATTGTAAATCTGACTCACCTTGTAACTTCCTAAAACCAACATTGTCTGCTACATGCTATGAGGGGAAAGTGAGGTCTGCAGATGCTGGAGATCAGAGCTGGAAATGTGTTGCTGGAAAAGCGCAGCAGGTCAGGCAGCATCCAGGGAACAGGAGAATCGACGTTTCGGGCATAAGTCTGAAGAAGGGCTTATGCCCGAAACGTCGATTCTCCTGTTCCCTGGATGCTGCCTGACCTGCTGCGCTTTTCCAGCAACACATTTCCAGCTCTGCTACATGCTATAAATGATGTTCGCAAGCACATTCCACACCCAACATTCTCTAGAGAATTCTGTAGCTGACACGCCCCGGAACATTCTCATATCCACATTCTCTGCGACATTCTATCGCGATATATGCTGGTACCTTCTACACCCGACATTCCCTGCAACATTCTAAACCCGATATTGCATCGAACATTCTATTACTGACATTCCCCACACCAATGTATACAGGACATTAGTCTGAAGATTGTGGAACTGACATTGACTTGAACATGTTCTCGAAATATTTTCCCGTAATATTCTATACATGATATTTCTGGAACATTCTAAAACCAACATTCCCCAGAACCTTCTATGCGGTAACATTCTATGCCTGACCATACCTGGAACATTCGATACCCGGAATAATCTATAAGTGACATTCTCCTAGATATTCTGCATCCAGCATTCCCCGAAACAGTCTATACCCGATATCTCCCATAACGTTGTGCACCAGACATTCCTTAGCTTATCCATTCCCGACATGACCCGAACAATGTATATACGATATTCTCTGGAACATTTTATACCCGAAATTCTGGGAACAGTCTGTACGCGACATTCTCCAGAAAGTCTGTACACGACATTCCACAGATCTCTCGGTACCTGATATTACCTGGAAAATTCTGTACCTGAAATTCCATGGAACTTTTAATACAGAAATTATCGAGACCATTCTATACCAGACAATCCCAGGAACATTCCATATCTGATTCTCTCCAAAAGATTCTAAAACTAGCAATCTCTGCAACATTCTATACCCGACATTCCCCGGATTATTCTCCACCCAACATTTCACAGAAGATTGTAAAAATGACATTCCTTGGAACATTCCATACCTGACATTCCACAAGACATTCTATGTCCTATCATCTCTGCAACAATCTGCACCCAACTTCCCCAGGAACATGCAATCTTAAACACTCCTCAGAACATCGTTTGCATGACTGTCCCTGGAACATTCGGTACCCGCCATTCTTTGGGACATTCTACAGAATATGCTTTAACACGCATTACCGAGAAGATTCAGCACCCGACATTCCCCGGAACATTCTATACCCGGCATTCTGAATGTTCTCTACCTGATATTCCCTGGAACATTGTTTAACTGACATAGTCCATATCATTCTGTACTAGAATCCATATTCTGCAGAGTATTCGATACCCGACTTTAACTAGAACATGCTGTATATGTATCTCAAAGGAACCTTCTTAAACTAACATTTTGTGCAACATGCTACATCCGGCACACCCCATGACTTCCTGTAACTGACATTCCCATGATGTTCGAGACATGACATTACCCAGAACATTCTCTAAATGAAATTCCTTGGAACATTCTGTACCCAACATTCCCTGAACATTTTATTCTTGACATTCACTTGAACATTCTATAGTTGACATTCCCTAAACACTTGATACCTGGCACGTGCCTGAACATTCTCAAACCGACATTCCCTGCAGCATTCGACAACCGACACTCCCCAGAACATTCTATGTACAACATTCCCTGGAAAAGTGTATGTTCGACATTCACCCAAAACATTCTATACACAACATTCTTCGTAACATAATGCAACTGATATTCCACGGAAACATCGAAACCCATCTTTTC
>NW_025210154.1:0-1080 GCF_004010195.1 Chiloscyllium plagiosum
ATGTCGATTTTCCTGTTCCTTGGATGCTGCCTGACCTGCTGTGCCCTTCCAGCCTCACTCTGATCTAGACAGTGGATTTGGATTGGCATAGGCTTGGAGGGCTGAAGGGCCTGTTCCTGAGCTGTAAATTCTCTTTGTTCTTTGTTCTATATCACTCTGAACCCTTCCTATTCATATATCCCTCTAGATGACTTTTGAACATTGCCATTGTACCAGCCTCCACCACTTGGAAAGGATTATAAGAGATAAGATTTATAATCATCGAGCAAGCAACAATGTGATTGCCGATAGACAACATGGTTTTGTCAAGGGCAGGTCGTGTCTCACAAACCCCACTGAGATTTTTGAGAAGGTCACCAAGCATGTAGATGAGGGTAGAGCAATTGACATGGTATACATGGACTTCAGTGAAGCCTTTGATAAGGTTCCACATGGTAGGCTGTTGGAGAAAATGCAGAGGCATGGGATTGAGGGTGATTTAGCAGTTTGGATTAGAAACTGGCTTTCCGAAAGAAGGCAGCGAGTGGAGGTTGATGGAAAATACTCAGCCTGGAGTCTGGCTACTAGTGGTGTGCCACAAGGGTCTGTTTTGGGACCACTGCTGTTTTTATAAATGACTTAGACGCAGTCATAGGTGGATGGATTAGTAAGTTTGCAGACGACACTAAAGTCGGTGGAGTAATGGACAGTGTGGAAGAATGTTACAGGTTGCAGGGGGACTTGGATAAACTGCAGAATTGGGTTGAGAGGTGGAGCTAAATGTGAGGTGATGTACTTTGGGAAGAATAACAGGAAGGCAGAGTACTGGGTCAATGGAAAGATTCTCGATAGTGTGGGTGTGCAGAGGGATCTTGGAGTCCATGTACATAGATCCCTGAAAGTTGCCACCCAGGTGGATAGTGCGGGTAAGGAGGCATACGGTGGGCTGGGTTTCATTGGGGGAGGGATAGAGTTCCGGAGTCGCAATATCACGCTGCGACTTTACAAAACACTAGTGCGGCCACACTTGGAATATTGTGTACAGTTCAGGTCGCCCCATTACAGGAAGGATGTGGAAGCATTGGAAAAGGTGCAGAGGAG
>NW_025210154.1:1196-2782 GCF_004010195.1 Chiloscyllium plagiosum
CAGAGAGTGGTAAGGGTGTGGAATGCCCTACCTGCTAATGTAGTTAACTCAGCCACATTAGGGAGATTTAAACAATCCTTGGATAAGCACATGGATGATTTTGGGATAGTGTAGGGGGATGAGCTGAGAATAGTTCACAGGTCGGTGCAACATTGAGGGCCGAAGGGCCTGTTCTGCGCTGGATTGTTCTATGTTCTATGATTTTATAAAGCTCTATAATGTCACCCCTCAGCTTCTCATGCTCCAGGGAAAACAGCGCCAGCCTATTCAGCCTCTCCCTAAAGCTCAAACCCTCCAGACTCAGTAACATCCTTGTTAATCTCTTTTGGCACCCCGTTCCAGTTTAATAATGTTCCTCCTGTAGGGGGGGGCGACCACAGTGGTATGCTGTGCTCCGAATGTAGCCTTACCAAGGGCCTTTACAGCTGCAACATGACATCGCAACTCCTCTGCTCAATGTTCTGACCAATGAAGGTTTGCCAAGCACCTCACCATCCCATCTACCTGGGACACCACTTCCAAGGAACTATGCACCTGTACCCTGCGGTCTCTCTCATCATTGACACTCCTCAGGGCCCTACCATTAACTGCGTTAGATCAGTCCTGGTTTGTCTGATCAAAATGCATCACTCTGCAGTTATCTGAATTGAATGGGACAGCAGGGTGGCTCAGTGGTTAGCACTGCTGCCTCTCAGCACCAGGGTCCCAGGTTCGATTCCAGCCTCGGGGCGACTGTCTGTGTGGAGTTTACACATTCTCCCCCGTGTCTGCGTGGGTTTCCTCCCACAGTCCAAAAATGTGTGCCAGTTAGGTGAATTGGCCATGCTAAATTGCCCACAATGTTCAGGGATGTGTAGGTTAGGTGCGTTAGTCAGGGGGAAATGTAAGGTAGGAGGGGAATGGGTCTGGGTGGGATGGTGTTGGGAGGTTCGGTGTGGACTTGCTGGGCCAAAGAGCCTGTTCCCACACTGTAGGGATTCTAATTCACAAGATAAAATTCCATCTGCCGTTCCTCGGCCCACTGACCCAGTTGATCAAGATCCTGTTGTATTCTGAGATAACAAAGATCAAAGAGAATTTACAGCCCAGGAACAGGCCCTTCGGCCCCTCCAAGCCTGAGCCGATCCAAATCCACTGTCTAAACCTGTCGGTCAATTCCTAAGCATCTTTATCCCTCTGCCCCCCACCTACTCCTGCATCTGTCCCGACACATCTTAAATGAATGTACTGTGCCTACCTCTGCTGGCAACGCGCTCCAGACACCCACTACCCTCTGTGTGTGAGGCACTCACCGCGTGTATCCCCCTTAAACTTTCCACCTCTCACCTTGAAAGTGTGACCTCTCGCAGGTAGATAGGATAGTGAAGAAGGTGTTTGGTATGCTTTCCTTTATTGGTCAGAGTATTGAGTACAGGAGTTGGAAGGTCATGTTGCGGCTGTACAGGACATTGGTTAGGCCACTGTTGGAATATTGCGTGCAATTCTGGTCTCCTTCCTATCGGAAAGATGTTGTGAAACCTGAAAGGGTTCAGAAAAGATTTACAAGGATGTTGCCAGGGTTGGAGGGTTTGAGCTATAGGGAGAGG
>NW_025210154.1:2805-5347 GCF_004010195.1 Chiloscyllium plagiosum
GTTTTCACACAGAGAGTGGTACATGTATGGAATGAGCTGCCAGAGGAAGTGGTGGAGGCTGGTACAATTACAACATTTAAGAGGCATTTGGATGGGTATATGAATAGGAAGGGTTTGGAGGGATATGGGCCGGGTGCTGGCAGGTGGGACTAGATTGGGTTGGGATATCTGGGTCGGCATGGACGGGTTTCCCTGCTGTACATCTCCATGACTCTATAACTCCATTGAATCCCTCACCCTGGGGAAAAGCTGGTCTCTATCTACCCTGCCTATACCCTTCATGACTTTATAAACCTCATAAACTAAAAGTGAGTGCACACAGCAAGTGGGAAAACTGGCTAAACACCAAAGCTACAATCCAGGATCAGAATTGGAATAACTTTCGCTCGCACAGCAGAGACACCCAAACAACCCAAAAGCCGCCAGGTCTCTGCAGAGATTTGTTATTAAAGGGAGAAGATAAAGTCAGTGGCCCTTGGTCTGAAACAACAAAACGAACAAGCGCCTGCTCTCCCCAGGGCGCTGCCATCTTTGATGCTGGCAGATCCTTACCTGGTTGGAAGGGGAGTTGGTCAGCGTCAATGACATCCTCGAAGGCCCGGATACGCTTACGCAGTTTATCGGCGATCACCTGCTCCTCCATCACGGGCCGCCTGACGGCAGGGGGCGGGCTCTGTTACCAGGGGTCAACCGGTCAGGGGTGGGCTCTGTCACCGGGGTCACAACGGTCAGGGGGTGTGGTCTGTTACCAGGGGTCACAACGGTCAGGGGGCGGGCTCTGTTACCAGGGGCGGTCACAATGGTCAGGGGTCAGGATCTGTTACCAGGGGTCACAATGGTCAGGGGGTGTGGTCTATTACCGGGGTTACAACGGTCAGGAGGCGGGCCCTGTTACCAGGGGGGTCACAATGGTCAGGGGTCAGGATCTGTTACCAGGGGTCACAATGGTCAGGGGGTGTGGTCTATTACCGGGGTTACAACGGTCAGGAGGCGGGCCCTGTTACCAGGGGGGTCACAATGGTCAGGGGTCAGGATCTGTTACCAGGGGTCACAATGGTCAGGGGGTGTGGTCTATTACCGGGGTTACAACGGTCAGGAGGCGGGCCCTGTTACCAGGGGGGTCACAATGGTCAGGGGTCAGGATCTGTTACCAGGGGTCACAATGGTCAGGGGGTGTGGTCTATTACCGGGGTTACAACGGTCAGGAGGCGGGCCCTGTTACCAGGGGGGTCACAATGGTCAGGGGTCAGGATCTGTTACCAGGGGTCACAATGGTCAGGGGGTGTGGTCTATTACCGGGGTTACAACGGTCAGGAGGCGGGCCCTGTTACCAGGGGGGTCACAATGGTCAGGGGTCAGGATCTGTTACCAGGGGTCACAATGGTCAGGGGGTGTGGTCTATTACCGGGGTTACAACGGTCAGGAGGCGGGCCCTGTTACCAGGGGTCACAATGGTCAGGGGCAGGCTCTGTTACCAGGGGGTTACAAAGGTCAGGGGGGCGGGGTCTGTTACCGGGGGTCACAACGGTCAGAGGGTGTGGTCTGTTACCGGCGTGACAATGGTCAGGGGCGGGGTCTGTTACCAGGGATACCAGAAGTCACAATGGCCGGGGGCAGGGTTGTTACCGGGGATTCCAGGGGTCAGAACTATCTGGAGCGAGGTCTGTTTCTTGGATCACAACGGACACAAAGGTTAGGGTTCGGGGTCTGTTACTGAGGACACTGAGGTCATAGGGATGTCTCTGTTGCTAGGAAGATTGGGGTCACAAAGATCAGGGGTGGGGCCGGTTTCCAGGGACACCAGGGTCACAAAGGTCAGGGGTTAGAGTCTGTGACTGGGGACACAGGATCACAAAGGTCAAGGGTTAGAGTCTGTGACTGGGGACACAGGGGCCACAAAGGTCAAGGGTTAGAGTCTGTGACTGGGGACGCAGGGGCCACAAAGGTCAAGGGTTAGAGTCTGTGACTGGGGGCACCAGGATCACAAAGATCAAGGGTTAGAGCCTGTGACTGGGGACACAGTGGTCACAAAGGTCAAGGGTTAGAGTCTGTGACTGGGGACACAGGGGTCACAACGGTCAAGGGTTAGAGTCTGTGACTGGGGACGCTGGGGCCACAAAGGTCAAGGGTTAGAGTCTGTGACTGGGGGCACCAGGATCACAAAGGTCAAGGGTTAGAGTCTGTGACTGGGGACACAGGGGTCACAAAGGTCAGGTGGGGTAAGGGTCACAAAGGAGGGGACCTGGAGGAGGGGAGAGGAGTCTGCTCATTATTTCTCCACTGCACAGATCCGGGCTGTCAGGGCAAGGACGTTAATGTGGACATAGGATTGACCAACTCACAGAACAGATCCTGGCCATAAGGGGTGTGGCGTGAGGCATTTTCGGGATGGGACACTGTATCTAGTGGAGGGCCACAGGGATCAGTGCTGGCGCCACAGCTATCAGAGTCAGAGAGATGTACAGCATGGGACGAGGCCGTTCAGTCCAACCCGTCCATGCTGACCCAGATATCCCAACCCAATCTAGTCCCACCTGCCAGC
>NW_025210154.1:5426-6608 GCF_004010195.1 Chiloscyllium plagiosum
CCTCCACCACTTCCTCTGGCAGCTCATTCCATACACATACCACCCTCTGGGTGAAAAAGTTGCCCCTCAGGTCTCTTTTATATCTTTCCCCTCTCACCTAAACCTATGCCCCTCTAGTTCTGGACTCCCCCACCCCAGGGAAAAAGACTTTGTCTATTTATCCTATCCATGCCCCTCATAATTTTATAAAGGTCACCCTCCAGCCTCCGACGCTCCAGGGAAAACAGCTCCAGCCTGTTCAGCCCCTCTCTGTAGCTCAGATCCTCCAACCCTGGCAATATCCTTGTAAATTTTTTCTGAACCCTTTCAAGTTCCACAACATCTTTCCGATAGGAAGGAGACCAGAATTGCACACAATATTCCAAACCAAGTGGCCAAACCAATGTCCTGTACAGCCGCAACATGACCTTCCAACTCCTGTACTCAATACTCTGACCAATAAAGGAAAGCATATCAAACGCCTTCTTCACTATCCTATCTACCTGCAACTCCACTTTCAAGGAGCTATGAACCTGCACTCCAAGGTCTCTTGTTCAGCAACACTCCCCAGGACCTTACCATTAAGTGTATAAGTCCTGCTAAGATTTGCTTTCCCAAAATGTAGCACCTCACGTTTATCTAGATTAGATTAGGTTAGATTCCATACAGTGTGGAAACAGGCCCTTCGGCCCAACAAGTCCACACCGACCCTCCGAAGTGTAACCCACCCAGACACATTTCCACTGACTAACCTATGGGCAATTCAGCATGGCCAATTCACCCTAACCTGCACATCTTTGGAATGTGGGAGGAAACCGGAGCACCCGGAGGAAACCCACGCAGACACGGGGAGAATGTGCGAACTCTGCACAGATAGTCGCCCGAGGCTGGAATCGAACCTGGGACCTTGGTGCTGTGAGGCAGCAGTGCTAACCACTCCATTTGCCACTTCTCAGCCCATTGGCCCATCTGACCAAGATCCTGTTGTAATCTGAGGTAACCCTCTTCGCTGTCCCACTACACCTCCAATTTTGGTGTCATCTGCAACTTACTATCTATACCTCCTGTGTTCACATCTAAATCATTTATGTAAATGAGAAAAAGTAGAGGGCCCAGCACCGATCCTTGTGGCACTCCACTGGTCACAGGCCTCCAGTCTGAAAAACAACCCTCCACCACCACCCTCTGTCTTCTACCTTTCAG
>NW_025210154.1:7374-10387 GCF_004010195.1 Chiloscyllium plagiosum
ACCCTGACAGGGATATACTTTCTCTGGATTCTTGTTATCTCATTTCTGAAGGCTTCCCATTTTCCAGCCGTCCCTTTACCTGCGAACATCTGCCTCCAATCAGCTTTCGAAAGTTCTTGCCTAATACCGTCAAAATTGGCCTTTCATCCAATCTAGAACTTCAACTTTTAGATCTGGTCTATCCTTTTCCATCACTTTTTAAATCTAATTGAATTATGGTCGCTGGCCCCAAAGTGCCCCCCCACAGACACCTCAGTCACCTGCCCTGCCTTATTTCTAATCCACAGCACGATCCCTGTTGTAGAATTACAGAAATGTATGTCACAGCCAAGTCCTATTGGCCAGTCTTTCCTGTGACACACCCTGTTCTGTCTCGATCCTCAGGATTTGCCAATGATTGGCCTCTTCCTGTGAAGACACCTCCTTCTCGACACCCTGCCCTATCCCACACCCTGCCCTATCCCACACCCTGCCCTATCCCACACCCTGCCCAATCCCACACCCTGCCCTATCCCACACTCTGCCCAATGTGCTCTCTCTCCCCCTCCTGCTCTCTCTCATGCGACGAACCCCTTCCCTCCCCTGCTCCAATATGCCCTGTGAAACACTCCCACCCCCACCCCCAACCGTCTCGCACCCTCTCTGCGGAGCAGTTTCACCCTTGGGAACTAAGGAGCAGGGTCACAGTCTAATTGCCCTCTCCCCTTGCGGACTCATAGTTACTGTGCTGGACGACATGGTGAGTACTTGCAGAGACTAACTGGCTTTTTGACTTAGTCCCGTAATGCACAGAAAGATCCCAGTCTGCTTCCATCCTCTGCCATCTACTCAATGAGAAAGATAATTTACACCTCTTCCACTCCACCCTCCTCTGTCAGACAGTGAGAAGTGAACGGAATGACAGGTGGATCCCACTGCATTAGCTGTTCATCCCCCTGTGACGCTGAACCTAAAAATCGGCCTTATTCCCCTTCCCCCAGTCAGAGGAACGGAGCAGCGGGATCCAGAGAGAAAGCAGGAGATAAATTACAGGGAGAGGACGCGAGAAGGGAAGACAGACTGTGCATGAGAGAAATAGGGAGAGGAACATCAGGGGCAGAAAGCAATACAGTGTCAGGCAGATTACAGGAGAAATAGGAGTAAAACATAGAACATAGAACATTACAGAGCAGCACAGGCCCTTCGGCCCTCGATGTTGCACCGACCTGTCACACCAATCTGAAGCCCATCTAACCTACACTATTCTATGGACATCCATTTGCTTGTCCAATGACAACTTAAATGTACTTAAAGTTGGCGAATCTACATACGCTGCAGGCAAAGCATTCCTTACCCTCACTACTCTCTGAGTAAAGAAACTCCCTCTGACATCTGTCCTATATCTATCACCCCTCAATTTAAAGCTATGCCCCCTCGTGCTCACCATCACCATTCTTGGAAAACCTGTCCATACCTGTCCACCCTATCTAACCCTCTGATTATCTTATATGTCTCTATTAAGTCACCTCTCAACTTTCTTCTCTCTAACAAAAGCAGCCTCAAGTCCCCCAGTAATGGCAAAGCAAAGTCAGGGAGAGAAAGTGAGAATGGCAGACAGAGGGAAAGAGAGAAATCCCAGGTATAGTAACAGGACAGACAAAGAGAGAGAGAGAGAGTAATCGAGGAGGGGCAAAGCAGAGGGAGAGAGATGCAACAACAGAGAGCTAGAGATGAGGGAGTGGGGATGCTGTTGTGATGCAGACTGAAGGATCTACGACAGGAACAGCAATATCTCACAGCGCTGAGAGAGAAAGCTGCAGAGAGACATGAGCAAGGATGTTGGGCTGTGAAAGGCTCAACGATGAAGCATTCCTGAAAAATGGTAAGGTGGCAAAAAGGCAGAGAGTTGCCCTCGGTTTTCTTTCAGAAGGTCAAAGTCATCCAATTCTTCTCAATCAAAACTCGCTCTTCAAAATAAGTGGAAAAAGTTGTTGATGTAAAAAGCTATAATTCAGAATCAGGATTATATCCTGGTTTGACCCCACTGTAGACAGACTCACACGACACAACAGACAAACCCGTCTCCGCAGAGACCATCTTTTCACATTAAAGCATCTTTCCTGATCAATGATCAGGATCGAATTTGGTGAATTCCCACAACCTCATGGCGATGCTGTTGATGAAGTCGGGCATCCATCACATTCCTGATGAAGGGCTTTTGCCCAAAACCTCGATCCTCCTGCTCCCCGGATGCTGCCTGACCTGCTGTGCTTTTCCAGCACCACACTCTCAACCCTGATCTCCGGGGAATCTGCAGTCCTCACTTTCTCCCTGTTGATGAAATGACAGAAATATATAAAAAAAGGAGCGGGAGTCGGCCATTCGGCCCTTAGAGACTATTCCACCCTTCAATATGATCGTGGCCAATGAAAGGAGCCTGTTCTCCTGGAGCTGCAATCGAATTACTGATGGCCATTGGAAGATTTTTGAAGCAAGACTTTTGGTTCAGCCGGAAATTGATTTGATTCCAAGTTTGTAGGTAGTGGTCACAGTCGAGAGGATACCAGAATCCTGAAATGTGGGAAATCGATGCTGAAACAAGACTGGGCTATGGAAACCTCTTGCAGCTATCCAGCAGAGTTTCTCTTCCTCCTTAAGCACCCCTAATAGATAGAACATAGAACATAGAACAGTACAGCACAGAACAGGCCCTTCAGCCCACCATGTTGTGCCGACCACTGATCCTCATGTGAGATTAACCTAATGTTCGAACTCTCAAATTTCTGTGACCATTTGCATGTCCAGCAGTCTCTTAAATATATCCCCAATGACCTCGCTTCCACAACTGCTGCTGGCAACGCATTCCATGCTCTCACAACTCTCTGTGTAAAGAACCTGCCTCTGACACCCCCTCTATACTTTCTGCCAAACAGCTTAAAACTATAATCCCTCGTGTTAACATTTTCTGCTCTGGGAAAAAGTCTCTGGCTATCAACTCTATCTGTGCCTCTCATTATCTTGTACACCTCAATTA
>NW_025210154.1:11604-14725 GCF_004010195.1 Chiloscyllium plagiosum
TTGGAAAAGGTGCAGAGGAGATTTACCAGGATGCTGCCTGGTCTGGAGGGAAGGTCTTATGAGGAAAGGCTGAGGGACTTGGGTCTGTTCTCATTGGAGAGAGGAAGGCTAAGGGGGGATTTGATAGAGACATACACGATGATCGGAGGACTAGATAGTGTAGACAGTGAAAGTCTTTTTCCTAGGATGAAGATGTCAGCGTGTACGAGGGGGTATAACTACAAATTGAGGGGTGATAGATTTAAGACAGATGTCAGAGACAGGTTCTTTACTCAGAGAGTGGTAAGGGTGTGGAATACCCTACCTGCTAATGTAGTTAACTCAGTCACATTAGGGAGGTTTAAACAATCCTTGGATAAGCACATGGATGATGATGGGATAGTGCAGGGGGGACGGGCTGAGAATAGTTCACAGGTCAGAGCGACACCGAGGTGCGAAGGGCCTGTTCTGCGCTGGATTGTTCTATGGTCTATATTCTAAAACAAGAGAAAAGGCAATGCCTGAGGCTGTATTTGAGGGGGTCTGGCCAGGTCTGTAACAGGATGATGGCTGAAACCTACACTGAGCTCATTGAGTGCAAACCCCATGAGCAGACGTTTTACTGTGAACATGAGCTGTTTGTCTCCCGAAATGGAGATCCTGTCAGAGCTAAAGTTCCCGAGTTCCATTTGCGTGCTCCCACAGGAGGTAAACATTGGGCTTTAGGTTGCAAACTGTAAATTTCTGTAATTGGTTAGCGACTGATGCATCATATCAATCTCTAAATTGGAGATTATGTTCTGCTAAACTCAACCAGTCTTGCCCCACACTCAGTGAGGATTGTCACAGTGATGAGGGGCACCGACAGCCAAGGGGAAAAGAAATGGAACAAACTGGACTCAGTCACAGATCAGACAGAAGGTTATAATTAGTAACATATACGGACTGTTCACGACAGATGGACCATGAACAGCTCTTCGATCTTGTGCTATAATCTTTGCTGTAACTGACAGGTTAGATGCAGGGAGGATGTTCCAATGGTGGGGGAGGGCAGAGCTAAGGATAAGGGGTAAACCTTTTAGGACTGAGAGCAGGAGAAATGTCTTCATCCAGAGGGTGACGAGTCTCTGGAATTCACTCCCACAGAAAGTGGTTGATGTCAAAACATTGTGTGTTGACAGTAAGCAGGCAGGTATAACTCCTGTAACTGGGGGAGTCAAGGAATATGAGGGGCGGGTGGGATTGTGGTATTGAGCTCACTAAATCAGCTATAATGACATTGAATAATGGAGACAGACCTGATAGGCTGCTAGCCTATATCTGCCCCGGTCTCAGAACATAGAAAAATACAGCACAGAACAGACCCTTCAGCTCACGATGTTGTGCCGAGGATTATTACTAATCTAAAATAAAATAGCACATTCCATGCATTCACAACTCTCTGCGTAAAGAACCTACCTCTGATGTCTCCTCTATACCTTCCTCCTAATATCTTCAAACTATGACCCCTCGTCCCAGTCAATCCTGCCCTGGGGAAAAGTCTCTGGCTATTGACTCTATCCATGCCTCTCATTATCTTGTACACCTCGACCAGGTCTCCTCTCTTCCTCCTTCTCTCCAGAGAGAAAAGTCCGAGCTTAAAAGGACGACTCCTTTTGCTGATACGATGCTGCCTGGTCCTAGCCACCCCCACACGGGGAAACAAGCTCTCCACATCTATCTTGGAAGGTCTCCTTTCAACACGTTTGCCTTTCATTCTTCTAAACTCCAATGAGGAGTACGTGCCCAGCCGACTCATCACCTCCTGGTGAGACAGTCTTTCCATCCTTGGTATTAGCCCAGTGGCTCATCTCTGGACTGACTCCAAAGTCTGTCTTTAGATAAAGGGCCCAAAACCGTTCACAGTACTCCAGCTGTGGTTTGACCAGTGCCTGGGATACTTTTAGCTGAACCTCTGTACTTCTATATTCCATTGCCTTTGAGATAGAGGTTAAGGTTCCAGTTGCCTTCCCTATCACCTGTTCGATTTGCATGCTTTTATAGAGATTTAAACAATCATGAGGGGCACGGATAGGGTAAATAGACAAAGTCACTTCCCTGGGGTTGGGGGAGTCCAGAACTAGAGGGCATAGGTTTAGGGTGAGAGGGGAAAGGTATAAAAGAGACATAAGGGGCAACCTTTTCACACAGAGGGTGGTACGTGTATGGAATGCGCTGCCAGAGGAAGTGGTGGAGGCTGGTACAATTGCAACAGTTATAAGGCATCTGGATGGGTATATGAATAAGAAGGGTTTGGAGGGATATGGGCTGGGTGCTGGCAGGTGGGACTAGGTTGGGTTAGGATATCTGGTCGGCATGGACGGGTTGGACCGAAGGGTCACAGCTCTATGACTCACGAGGGAGGGGTCCCAAATCTGTTCCTTGCCGTTCCGCAGTCTTTCTCCATTTAAAGAATAGTCAGCTCTTCCGTTCCTCCGGGCAGAGGAGCCTGCCACATTGTGTGCCCACTTGCCACCTCGCATCAGAGGGCCAATGGTGGCTGGGTGGCAGAGTTGCCAACCAAGGCTTGGCGTTGCTGTTGCCTCCCAGGTCAGACGTGGCTACGAAGGGAGGCGATTGCTAGGATTCACTCAGCGTGGCACTGATTCAAACAGCCAGCAGGACCGCAATGGGCCGAATGGTCTCAGCCCATCAGAACAGGCTCTTCAGCGAAGAGTGCCTGGTCTCATCAGCCCTCAGCCGAACAAAGGGGTGCAGGTGCCCGGTTCCTTGACAGTGGAGTCACAGGTAGACAGCGGGGGGACGAAGGTGCTTGCCTTCATTGGTCAGAACAGGCTTGATCTGATTGAATGATGGAACTGTCTCATGAGGCCTACTCTGAGTGGAGATGTATCACACCGATACCACAGCACGCTTCCAATTCCAGAATTTGTTTTAATGAATTGATTTCAAATGCTACCAGCTGCTGCGGTTTTAAACCCTGACACAGCAAGGCAGGCCGCATCAGGAGGGAGAGGGACACAGCAAGGCAGGCAGCATCAGGAGGGAGAGGGAACACAGCAAGGCAGGCAGGATCAGGAAGGAGAGGGACACAGCAAGGCAGGGAGCATCAGGAGGGAGAGGAACACAGCAAGGCAGGCAG
>NW_025210154.1:15501-17274 GCF_004010195.1 Chiloscyllium plagiosum
TTTCCGCTGATGGGTGAGTGCCGATCCAGAGGACACAGCTTAAAAATACGGGCTCGACCATTTAAGGCAGAGATGAGGAGAAACTTCTTCACCCAGAGTGTGGTGGCTGTGTGGAATGCTCTGCCCCAGAGGGCAGTGGAGGCCCAGTCTCTGGATTCATTTAAGAAAGAGTTGGATAGAGCTCTCAAGGATAGTGGAGTCAAGGGTTATGGGGATAAGGCAGGAACAGGATACTGATTAAGGATGATCAGCCATGATCATATTGAATGGTGGTGCAGGCTCGAAGGGCAGAATGGCCTACTGCCGCACCTACTGTCTATTGTCTATTGTCAGACCCATTTCCCACAGCTCGGGAAAAGGCAATTATGATGCGATTGGCAAGATTTAGGATGCATAGGACGGGCACAATTGAAATGTGGAGCTTATTCAAGGAACAGCTACTGCGTGTCCTTGATAAGTATGTAGCTGTCAGACAAGGAGGACTAAGTTAAAAATCCCACAACACCAGGTTAGAGTCCAACAGGTTTAATTGGAAGCACACTAGCTTTCGGAGCGACGCTCCTTCATCAGGTGACTATCACTTGATGAAGGAGCGACACTCCGAAAGCTAGTGGGCTTCCAACTAAACCTGGTGTTGTGTGGTTTTTAACCTTGTACACCCCAGTCCAACACCGGCATCTCCAAATCATGACAGGGAGGAGGTTGTCAAGTGAGTGAGCATGGTTTACTAAAGAAATCGTATCTCTTGTCAAGAGGAAGAAGAAGGTTTATGTTAGGATGAGATGTGAAGGCTCAGTTAGGGTGCTTGAGGGTTACAAGGTAGCCAGGAAAGAGCTAAAGAGAGAGCTAAGAAGAGCCAGGAGGAGACATGAGAAGTTGTTGGGGGATAGGATCAAGGAAAACCCTAAAGTTTTCTATAGGTATATCAGGAATAAAAGAATGACTAGAGAAAGATCAGGGCCAATCAAGTATATTTGTAGAAAGTTGTGCATGGAGATAGAGGAAGCATTAAATGAACATTTTTCATCCATATTCACACTAGAGAAAGACAATGTGGTCGAGGAGAATACTGAGATGCAGAATACCAGACTGGATGAGTATGGTGTTAGCAATTCTGGAAAGTTTAAAAATAGATAGGTCCCCAGGGCCAGATGGGATTGATCCTATGATTCTCTGGGGAAAAGCTAGGGAAAAGATTGCAAAGCCTTTGGCTTTAATCTTTATGTCATCATTGTCTACAGGAATAGTGCCAGAAGACTGGAGGATAGCAAATGTTGTTCCCTTGTTAAAGAAGGGGAGTTGGGACAATGCCGGTAAATATAGAGCAGTGAGCCTTACTTCGGTTGTGTGTAAACTGTTGGAAACTGTTATATGAGATAGGGTTTATAATCATCATGAAAGGAATAAGTTGATTAAGGACAGCCAGTATGGTTTTGTGAAGGGTAGATCGTGCCTCACAAACCTTATTGAGTTCTTTGAGAAGGTGACCAAACAGGTGGATGAGGGTAAAGTGGTAGATGTGGTGTATATGGACTTCAGCAAGGTGTTCGATAAGGTTCCCCACGGTAGGCTATTGTACAAAATGCGGAGGAATGAGATTGCGGGAGATATAGCAGTTTGGATCAGTAATTAGCTTGCTGAAAGAAGACAGAGAGAGGCGGTTGACGGGAAATGTTCATCCTGGAGTCCAGTTACCAGTGGTGTACCGCAAGGATCGGTGTTGGGTCCACTGCTGTTCGTCATTTTTATAAATGACCTGGATGAGGGCGTAGA
>NW_025210154.1:17607-18577 GCF_004010195.1 Chiloscyllium plagiosum
TGTTGCCTGGTATGGAGGGAAGGTCTTACGAGGAAAGGCTGAGGGACTTGAGGCTGTTTTCGTTAGAGAGGAGAAGGTTGAGAGGTGACTTAATAGAGTCATACAAGATAATCCGAGGGTTATATAGGGTGGGCAGGGAGAGCCTTTTCTCTCAGATGGTGAAGGCTAGCACAAGGGGGCATAGCTTTAAATTGAGGGGTGATAGATTTAGGACAGATGTCAGGGGGGGTTTCCTTACTCACTGAGTGGTAGGGGCATGGAATGCACTGCCTGTAACAGTAGTAGACTCGCCAAGTTTAAAGGGAAATTAAATGCTTGTTGGATACACATACGGATGAGAATGGAATAGTGTCGGCTAGATAAGCTTCAGATTGGTTTCCCAGGTCGAGGCAACATTGAAGAACAAAGGGCCTGTACTGCGCTGGGATGTTCTATGTTCAATGTTCTTGTCAAGAGGAAGAAGGAGGCTTATATAAAGATGAGACATGCAGACTCAGTTAGGGTAATTGAGAGTTACTAGTTAGTCTGGAACGGCCTAAAGAGAGAAATGAGAAGAACCAGGAGGGGACATGAGAAGTCTTTGGCACGTCGGGCTGAAGGAAAACCCAAAAGTTTACCCTGGCTATGTCAGAAATAAAAGAATGGCTAGAGAAAGATTAGGGCCATTCAAGGACAGTAGTGCGAAGTTTCTCATGGAGTCTGAAGAGATAGGAAAAGTGCTAATTGAATATTTTTCACCAGTATTCACACAGGAAAAGGACATGGTGTCGAGGAGAATACTGAGGTGCAGGCTATTAGACTAGATGGGATTGAGGTTCACAGGGAGGAGATGTGAGCAATTCTGGCAAGTGTAAATATAGATAACTCCCCTGGGCCGGATGGAATTTATACAGCATAGAACATAGAAACATACAGCACAGAACAGGCCCTTCGGCCCACGATGTTGTGCCGAGATTTAATCCTAATGTAA
>NW_025210155.1:0-7902 GCF_004010195.1 Chiloscyllium plagiosum
ACTGACTGCAATGGGACTGACTGCAATGGGACAAACTGCAATGGAACAGACTGCAGTGGGACAGACTGCAATGGGACAGACTACAATGGGACAGACTGCAATGGGACTGACTGCAATGGGACTGACTGCAATGGGACTGATTGCAATGGGACAGACTGCAATGGGACAGACTGCAATGGGACAGACTGCAATGGGACTGACTGCAATGGGACAGACTGCAGTGGGACAGACTGCAATGGGACAGACTGCAATGGGACTGACCGCAATGGGACAGACTGCAATGGGACTGACTGCAATGGGACTGACTGCAATGGGACTGATTGCAATGGGACATACTGCAATGGGACAGACTGCAATGGGACAGACTGCAATGGGACTGCTGGCAATGGGTCAGACTGCAATGGGACTGACTGCAATGGGACAGACTGCAATGGAACAGACTGCAGTGGGACAGACTGCAATGGGACAGACTGCAATGGGACTGACTGCAATGGGACAGACTGCAATGGGACTGACTGCAATGGGACTGTTGGCAATGGGTCAGACTGCAATGGGAGTGCTGGCAATGGGTCAGACTGCAATGGGAGTGCTGGCAATGGGACTGACTGCAATGGGACTGACTGCAATGGGACTGACTGCAATGGGTGAGGTCGAGTATAATCTGTGACAAATTGACTCTGTCCACTATCCCCCGTCTACCACACAAAACAGGGACACATGGAATTTGGGATCAGTTTGCATCAAGTCCAAAAACAGAGATAGCGAGGGAAAGCGCAGTCCTGTGTATAACATTACCCAGTTCTCACTGAGATCTCAGTCAGGGAAGGAAAGCACCCAGCCCATTACCCTGGGCCCAGACCCAGCCCATTACCCTGGGCCCAGACCCAGCCCATTACCCTGGACCCCTGACCCAGCCCATTACCCTGGGCCCCAGACCCAGCCCATTACCCTGGGCCCCAGTCCCAGCCCATTACCATGGGCCCCAGACCCAGCACATTACCCTGGGCCCCAATCCAACCCATTATCCTGGGCCCCAGACCCAGCACATTACCCTGGGCCCCAATCCAACCCATTATCCTGGGCCCCAGACCCAGCACATTACCCTGGACTCCAGTCCCAGCAGATTACCCTGGACCCCAGACTCAGCCCATTACCCTGGGCCCCAGACCCAGCACATTAGCCTGGACCCCAGACCCAGCCCATTACCCTGGGCCCCAGACCCAGCCCATTACCCTGGACACCAGACCCAGCATTTTACCCTGGGCCCCATCCAGCCCATTATCCTGGGCCCCAGACCGAGCACATTACCCTGGGCCCCAGACCCAGCCCATTCCCCTGGGCCCCAGACCCAGCCCATTCCCCTGGGCCCCAGAGCCAACCCATTCCCCTGGGCTCCAGACCATTACCCTGGGCCCAGACCCAGCCCATTACCCTAGGCCCCTGACCCAGCCCTTTACCCTGGGTCATTGACCCAGCCCATTACCCTGGACCAGACCCAGCCCATTACCTTGGGCCCAGACCCAGCACATTACCCTGGGCCCCTGACGCAGCCCATTCCCCTGGGCCCCAGACCCAGCCCATTCCCCTGGGCCCCAGACCCAGCCCATTACCCTGGGCCCCAGACCCAGCCCATTTCCCTGGGACCCAGACCCAGCCCATTACCCTGGACCCCAGACCCAGCTCATTACCCTGGGCCCAGTCCCAGCCCATTACCCTAGGCCCCAGACCCAGCCCATTACCCTGGGTCCAGACCCAGCCCATTACCCTGGGCCCCAGACCCAGCCCATTACCCTGGGACCAGACCCAGCCCATTAACTTGGGCCCAGTCCTAGCCCATTACCCTGCGCCCAGACCTAGCCCATTACCCTGTGGCCCAGATCCAGCCCATTACCCTGGGCCCCAGACACAGCCCATTACCCTGGGCCCCTGACCCAGCCCATTACCCTGGACCCAGACCCAGCCGATTACCCTGGGCCCACACCCAGCCCATTACCCTGGGCCCAGACCCAGCCAATTACCCTGGGCCCCTGACCCAGCCCATTACCCTGGGCCCCAGACGCAGCCCATTACCCTGGGACCAGACCAAGCCCATTAACTTGGGCCCAGACCTAGCCCATTACCCTGCGCCCAGACCTAGCCCATTACCTTGTGGCCCAGATCCAGCCCATTACCCTGGGCCCCAGACCCAGCCCATTACCCTGGGCCCCTGACCCAGCCCATTACCCTGGACCCAGACACAGCCCATTATCCTGGGCCCAGACGCAGCCCATTACCCTGGGCCCCAGAGACACCCCATTATCCTGGGCCCACCCCCAGCCCATTACCCTGGGACCAGACCCAGCCAATTACCCTGGGCCCCAGACATAGCCCATTACCCTGGGCCCCAGAGCCAGCCTATTACCCTGGGCCCCAGACCCAGTACATTACCCTGGGCCCCATTCCAGCCCATTATCCTGCGCCCCAGACCCAGCACATTCCCATGGGCCGCAGTCCCAGCCCATTCCCCTGGGCCCCAGACCCAGCCCATTACCCTGGGCCCCAGCCCATTACCCTGGGCCCCAGAGCCAGCCCATTACCCTGGGCCCCTGACCCAGCCCTTTACCCTGGGCCATTGACCCAGCCCATTACCCTGGGCCAGACCCAGCACATTATCTGGGCCCCTGATCCAGACCATTCCCCTGGGCCCCAGACCCAGCCCATTACCCTCGGCCCAAACCAAGCCCATTACCCTGGGCCCAGACCCAGCCAATTACCCTGGGCCCCAGACATAGCCCATTACCCTTGACCCTAGACCCAGCCCATTCCCCTGGGTCCCAGACCCAGCCCATTACCCTGGGCCCCAGATCCAGCCATTACCCTGGGCCCAGACCCAGCCCATTACCCTGGGCCCCAGACCCAGCCCATTACCCTGGGTCCAGACGCAGCCCATTAACCTGGGCCCCAGACACAGCCCATTACCCTGGGACCAGACCCAGCCCATTAACCTGGGCCCAGACCTAGCCCATTACCCTGCGCCCAGACCCAGCCCATTACCCTGGGCCCCTGACCCAGCCCATTCCCCTGGGCCCCTGACCCAGCCCATTACCCTGGGCCCCTGACCCAGCCCATTACCCTGGACCCATACCCAGCCCATTACCCTGGGCCCAGACCCAGCCCATTACCGTGGGCCCCAGACCCAGCCCATTACGGTGGGCCCCAGACCCAGCCCATTACCCTGGGCCCAGACACACCCCATTACCCTGGGCCCAGACCCAGCCCATTCCCCTGGGCCCCAGACCCAGCCCATTACCCTGGACCCCAGACCCAGCTCATTACCCTGGGCCCAGTCCCAGCCAATTACCCTGGGCCCCAGACCCAGCCAATTACCCTGGACCACAGACCCAGCCCATTACCATGGGTCCAGACCCAGCCCATTACCCAGGGCCCCAGACCCAGCCCATTACCCTGGGACCAGACCCAGCCCATTAACCTGGGCCCAGACCTAGCCCATTACCCTGGGCCCAGACATAGCCCACTATCCTGGGCCCAGACCCAGCCCATTACCCTGGGCCCCAGACCCAGCCCATTACCCTGGGCCCACACCCAGCATATTATCCTGGGCCCAGACCCAGCCAATTACCCTGGGCCCCAGACATAGCCCATTACCCTTGACCCTAGACCCAGCCCATTCCCCTGGGTCCCAGACCCAACCCATTACCCTGGGTCCAGACCCAGCCCATTACCCTGGGCCCAGACCCAGCCCATTACCCTGGGCCCAGACCCAGCCCATTACCCTGGGCCCAGACTTCGCCCATTACCCTGCGCCCAGACCTAGCCCATTACCCTGTGCCCCAGATCCAGCCCAATACCCTGGGCCCCAGACACAACCCATTACCCTGGGCCCACACCCAGCCCATTACTCTGGGCCCAGACCCAGCCAATTACCCTGGGCCGCAGACATAGCCCATTACCCTTGACCCTAGACCCAGCCCATTCACCTGGGTCCCACACCCAGCCCATTACCCTGGACCCCAGACCCAGCTCATTACTCTGGGCCCAGTCCCAGCCAATTATCCTGGGCCCCAGACCCAGCCCACTACCCTGGGCCCCAGACCCAGCCCATGACCCTGGGCCCCAGACCCAGCCCATTACCCTGGGCCCCAGACACACCCCATTACCCTGGGCCCACACCCAGCCCATTACCCTGCGCCCAGACCCAGCCAATTATCCTGGGCCCCAGACATAGCCCATTACCCTTGACCCTAGACCCAGCCCATTCACCTGGGTCCCAGACCCAGCCCCTTACCCTGGGCCCCAGACCCAGCCCATTACCCTTGACCCTAGACCCAGCCCATTACCCTGGGTCCCAGACCCGTCCCATGACCCTGGGCACCAGACCCAGCCCATGACCCTGGGCCCAGACCCAGCCCATTACCCTGGGCCCCAGACCCAGCCCATTACCCTGGGCCCAGACCCAGCCCATTAACCTGGGCCCAGACCTAGCCCATTACCCTGTGCCCAGACCTAGCCCATTACCCTGTGCCCCAGATCCAGCCCATTACCCTGGGACCCAGACACACCCCATTACCATGGGCCCAGACCCAGTCCATTACCCTGGGCCCAGACCCAGCCAATTACCCTGGGCCCTAGACATAGCCCATTACCCTTGACCCGAGACCCAGCCCATTCACCTGGGTCCCAGACACAGCCCATTACCCTGGGCCCCAGACACACCCCATTACCCTGGGCGCAGACCTAGCCCATTACCCTGGGCCCAGTATCAGCCCATTACCCTGGGACCAGACCCAGCCAATTAACCTGGGCCCAGACCCAGCCCATTACCCTGGGCCCCAGATCCAGCCCATTACCCTGGGCCCCAGACCCAGCCCATTACCCTGGACCCAGACCCAGCACAATACCCTGGGCCCCAGACACATCCCATGACCCTGGGGCCAGACCCAGCCCATTATCTTGGGCCCCAGACATAGCCCATTACCCTGGACCCTAGACCCAGCCCATTCCCCTGGGTCCCAGACCCAGCCCATTACCCTGGGCCCCAGACCCAGCCCATTACCCTGGCCCCAAACATAGCCCATTATCCTGGGCCCAGACCCAACCCATTACCCTGGATCCCAGACATAGCCCATTACCCTGGGTCCAGACCCAGCCCATTACCCTGGGCCCCAGACCCAGCCCATTACCCTGGGCCCAGTCCCAGCCCATTACCCTGGGCCCCAGACTCAGCCCATTACCCTGGGTCCAGACCCAGCCCATTACCCTGGGCCACAGACTCTGCCCATTACTCTGGGCCCAGATCCAGCCCATTACCCTGGGCCCAGACCTAGCCCATTACCCTGGGCCCAGACCTAGCCTATTACCCTGGGCCCCAGAGCCACTCCATTACCCTGGGCCCCAGACCCAGCCCATTACCCTGGGCCCCAGACCATTAACCCGGGCCCAGACCCAGCCCATTACTCTGGGCCCCTGACCCAGCCCTTTACCCTGGGCCTTGACCCAGCCCATTACCCGAGGCCAGACCCAGCCCATTACCTAGGGCCGAGACCCAGCACATTACCTGGTCCCTTGACCAAGCCCATTACCCTTGGGCCCCAGATCCAGCCCATTCGCCTGGGCCCCAGACCCAGCCCATTCCCCTGGGCCCCAGAGCCAGCCCATTACCCTGGGCCCCAGACCATTACCCTGGGCCCCAGACACAGCCCATTACCCTGGGCCCCAGACCCAGCTCATTACCCTGGGCCCTGTCCCAGCCCATTACCCTGGGCCGCAAACCCAGCCCATTCCCCTGGGCCTCAAACCCAGCCCATTCCCCTGGACCTCAGACCCAGCCCATTACCCTGGACCCCAGACCCAGCTCATTACCCTGGGCCCAGTCCCAGCACATTACCCTGGGCCCCAGACCCAGCCCATTACCCTGGGCCCCAGACCCAGCCCATTCCACTGGGCCCCAGACCTCGCCCATTACCCTGCGCCCAGACCTAGCCCATTACCCTGTGCCCCAGATCCAGCCCATTACCCTGGGCCCCAGACACACCCCATTACCCTGGGACCACACCCAGCCCATTACCCTGGGCCCAGACACAGCCAATTACCCTGGGCCCCAGACATAGCCCATTACCCTTGACCCTAGACCCAGCCCATTCACCTGGGTCCCAGACCCAGCCCATTACGTTGGACCCCAGACCCAGCTCATTACCCTGGGCACAGTCCCAGCCAATTATCCTGGGCCCCAGACCCAGCACATTAACCTGGGCCCCAGACCCAGCCAATTACCCTGGGCCCCAGACATAGCCCATTACCCTTGACCCTAGACCCAGCCCATTCACCTGGGTCCCAGACCCAGCCCATTACCCTGGGCCCCAGACCCAGCCCATTACCCTTGACCCTCGACCCAGCCCATTACCCTCGGACCCAGACCCAGCCAATTACCCTGGGCCCCAGACCCAGCCCATTACCCTGGGCCCAGATCCAGCCCATTACCCTGGGCCCCAGACCCAGCCCATTACCCTGGGCCCAGACCCAGCCCATTACCCTGGGCCCCAGACCCGCCCATTACCCTGCGCCCAGACCTAGCCCATTACCCTCTGCCCCAGATCCAGCCCATTACCCTGGGCCCCAGACACACCCCATTACCCTGGGCCCACACCCAGCCCATTACCCTGGGCCCAGACCCAGCCAATTACCCTGGGCCCCAGACATAGCCCATTACCCTGGACCCTAGACCCAGCCCATTCCCCTGGGTCCCAGACGCAGCCCATTACTCTGGGTCCGACCCAGCCCATTACCCTGGGCCCAGACCCAGCCCATTACCCTGGGCCCCAGACCCACCCCATTACCCTGGGCCCAGACCCAGCCCATTACCCTGTGCCCCAGACATAACCCATTACCCTGGACCCTANGACCCAGCCCATTACCCTGGGCCCCAGACCCAGCCCATTACCCTGGGCCCAAAACTAGCCCATTCCCCCGTGGCCCAGACCCAGCCCATTACCCTGGGCCCAGTACCAGCCCATTACCCTGGGCCCCAGACCCACTCCATTACCATGGGCCCCAGACCCAGCCCATTATCCTGGGTCCAGACCCAGCACATTATCCTGGACCACAGCCTCAGCCCATTACTCTGGGCCCAGATCCAGCCCATTAACCTGGGCCCAGACCCAGCCCATTACCCTGTGCCCCAGAGCCAGCCCATTACCCTGTGCCCCAGAGCCAGCCCATTACCCTGGGCCCCAGACCCAGCACATTACCCTGGGCCCAGACCCAGCCCATTACCCTGGACCCAGACCCAGCCCATTTCCCTAGGCCCAGAACCAGCCCATTACCCTGGGCCCAGACCCAGCCCATTCACCTGGGTCCCAGACCCAGCCCATTACCCTGGGCCCCAGACCCAGCTCATTACCCTGCGCCAGACCCAGACCATTACCTTGGGCCCAGACCCAGCACATTACCCTGGGCCCCTGACCCAGCCCATTACTCTTGGGCCCCAGACCCAGCCCATTCCCCTGGGCCCCAGAGCCAGCCCATTACCCTGGGTCCCAGACCCAGCACATTACCCTGGCCCCCATTCCAGCCCATTCCCATGGGCCCCAGACCCAGCCCATTCCCCTGGGCCCCAGAGCCCCATTACCCTGGGCCCCAGACCATTACCCTGGGCCCAGAACCAGACCATTACCCTGGGCCCCTTACCTAGCCTTTTACCGTGGGCCATTGACCCAGCCTATTACCCTAGGCCAGACCCAGCCCATTACCTTGGGCCCAGACCCAGCACATTACCTGGGCCCCTGACCCAGCACATTACCCTTGAGCCCCAGACCCAGCCCATTCGCCTGGGCCCCAGACCCAGCCCATTCCACTGGGCCCCAGAGCCAGCACATTATCCTGGGCCCCAGACCATTACCCTGGGTC
>NW_025210155.1:8740-9804 GCF_004010195.1 Chiloscyllium plagiosum
CCCTGGACCCTAGACCCAGCCCATTCCCCTGGGTCCCAGATCCAGCCCATTACCCTGGGTCCCAGACACAGCCCATTATTCTGGGTCCAGACCCAGCCCATTACGCTGGGCCCAGACCCAGCCCATTACCCTGGGCCCAGACCCAGCCCATTAACCTGGGCCCAGACCTAGCCCATTACCCTGCGCCCAGACCTAGCCCATTACCCTGTGCCCCAGATCCAGCCCATTACCCTGGGCCCCTGACCCAGCCCATTACCCTGCACCCAGACCCAGCGCAATACCCTGGGCCCCAGACACATCCCATTACCCTGGGCCCAGACCCAGCTCATTACCCTGGGCCCCAGACCCAGCCCATTACCCTGGGCCCCAGACATAGCCCATTACCCTGGACCCTAGACCCAGCCCATTCCCCTGGGTCCCAGATCCAGCCCATTACCCTGGGTCCCAGACACAGCCCATTATTCTGGGTCCAGACCCAGCCCATTACGCTGGGCCCAGACCCAGCCCATTACCCTGGACCCCAGACATAGCCCATTATCCTGGGCCCAGACCCAACCCATTACCCTGGACCCCAGACATACTCATTACCCTGGGCCCCTGACCCAGCCCATTACCCTGGACCCAGACCCAGCCTATTACCCTGGGTCCCAGACCCAGCCCATTACCCTGGGCCATTGACCCAGCCCATTACCCTGGGCCCAGACCTAGCCAATTACCTTGGGCCCAGACCCAGCACATTACCCTGTGCCCCAGACCCAGCCCATTACCCTGGACCCCAGACCCAGCCCACTACCCTGGACCCCAGACATAGCCCATTACCCTGGGCGCCAGACCCAGCGCACTACCCTGGGCCCCTGACCCAACCCTTTACCCTGAGCCATTGACCCAGCGCATTACGCTGGGCCCAGACCCAGCCCATTACCTTGGGCCCAGACCCAGCACATTACCCTGGGCCATTGACCCAGCCCATTACCCTGGGCCCAGACCCAGCACATTATCCTGGGCCCCAGACCCAGCCCATTACCCTGGGCCCCAGACCCAGCCCATTACCCTGGGCCCCAGAC
>NW_025210155.1:11581-16130 GCF_004010195.1 Chiloscyllium plagiosum
CCCTGGGCCCCAGACCCAGCCCATTACACTGGGCCCCAGACGCAGCCCATTTCCCTTGGACCCCACCCCAGCCCATTCCCCTGGACCCCAGACCCAGCCCATTCCCCTGAGCACCAGACCCAGCCCATTCCCCTGAGCACCAGACCCAGCCCATTCCCCTGGGCCCCAGACGCAGCCCATTACCCTGGGCCCAGACCCAGCCCATTACCCTGGGCCCTGTGCCAGCCAATTACCCTGGGCCCCAGACCCAGCCCATTACCCTGGACCCCAGATGCAGCTCATTACCCTGGGCCCTGTGCCAGCCAATTACCCTGGGCCCCAGACTCAGTAATTACCCTGGGCCCCAGACCCTGCCCATTTCCCTGGGTCCAGACCCAGCCCATTACCCTGGGCCCCAGACCCAGCCCATTACCCTGGGCCCCTGACCCAGCCCATTACCCTGGGCCCAGACCCAGCCCATTACCCATTACCCTGGGCCCCAGACACACCCCATTACCCTGGGCCCACACCCAGCCCCTTACCCTGGGCCCAGACGCAGCCAAATACCCTGGGCCCCAGACATAGCCCATTAACCTTGACCCTAGACCCAGCCCATTCCCCTGGGTCCCAGACCCAGCCCGTTACCCTGGCACCCAGACCCAACCCATTACCTTGGGCCCAGCCACAGCCCATTACCCTGGCCCCCAGACCATTACCCTGGGCCCACACCCAGACCATTGCCCTGGGCCCCAGACATAGCCCTTTACCCTGGGCCATTGACCCAGCCCATTACACTGGGCCAGACCCAGCCCATTACCTTGGGCCCAGACCCAGCACCTTACCTGGGCCCCAGACCCAGCCCATTACCCTGGGCCCCAGACCCAGCTCATTACCCTGGGCCCAGACCCAGCTCATTACCCTGGGCCCAGTCCCAGGCAATTACACTCGGCTGCAGACCCAGCCCATTCCCCTGGGTTCCAGACCCAGCCAATTACCCTGGACCCCAGACCCAGCTCATTACCCAGGGCCCAGTCCCAGCCAATAATCCTGAGCTCCAGATCCAGCCCATTACCCTGGGCCCCAGACCCAGCCCATTACCCTGGGCCCCAGACACACCCCATTACCCTGGGCCCACACCCAGCCCATTATCCTGGGCCCAGACCCAGACAATTACCCTGGGCCCCAGACATAGCCCATTACCCTTGACCCTAGACCCAGCCCATTCACCTGGGTTCCAAACCAGGCCCATTACCCCGGGCCCCAGACCCAGCCCATTACCCTGGGCCCAGACCCAGCCCATTACTCTGGGCCCAGACCCAGCCCATTACCCTGGGCCCCAGACACACCCCATTACCCTGGACCCAGACCCAGCCCATTACCCTGGGCCCAGACCAAGCCCATTACCCTGGGCCCCAGACACACCCCATTACCCTGGGCCCAGACCAAGCCCATTACCCTGGGCCCAGACCCAGCCCATTACCCTGGGCCCCAGACATAGCCCATTACCCTGGACCCTAGACCCAGCCCATTCACCTGGGTCCCAGACCCAGCCTATTACCCTGGGCCCCAGACCCAGCTCATTACCCTGGGCCCAGACCCAGCTCATTACCAGGGGCCCAGTCCCAGCCCGTTACTCTGGGCCCAGACCCAGCCCATTAACCTGGGCCCAGACCTAGCCCATTACCCTGTGACCCAGACCCAGCACATTACCCTGGGCCCCAGACCCAGCCCATTCTCCTGGGCACCAGACCCAGCCCATTCCCCTGGACCCAGACCCAGCCCATTACCCTGGGCACAGACCCAGCCCATTACCCTGGGCTCCAGACCCACCCCATTACCCTGGGCCCAGACCCAGCCCATTACCCTGTGCCCCAGACATAACCCATTACCCTGGACCCTAGACCCAGCCCATTCCTCTGGGTCCCAGACCCAGCTCATTACCCTGGGCCCCAGACCCAGCCCATTACTCTGGGTCCAGATCCAGCCCATTACGCTGGGCCCAGACCCAGCCCATTACCCTGGACCCCAGACCCAGCCCATTACCCTGGACCCCTGACATAGCCCATTACCCTGGACGCCTGATCCAGCGCACTACCCTGGGCCCCTGACCCAACCCTTTACCCTGGGCCATTGACCCAGCCCATTACCCTGGGCCCAGACCCAGCCCATTACCTTGGGCCCACACCCAGCACATTACTCTGGGCGCAGACCCAGCACATTACCCTGGGCCCAAGACCCAGCCCATTCTCCTGGGCACCAGACCCAGCCCATTCCCCTGGGCCCCAGACCCAGCCCATTACCCTGGGCCCCAGACGCAGCCCATTGCCCTGGACCCCAGACCCAGCCCATTCCCCTGGACCCCAGACCCAGCCCATTCCCCTGAGCACCAGACCCAGCCCATTACCCTGGGCCCCAGACGCAGCCCATTGCCCTGGACCCCAGACCCAGCCCATTCCCCTGGACCCCAGACCCAGCCCATTCCCCTGAGCACCAGACCCAGCCCATTCCCCTGGACCCCAGACCCAGCCCATTCCCCTGGACCCCAGACCCAGCCCATTCCCCTGGACCCCAGACCCAGCCCATTCCCCTGGACCCCAGACCCAGCCCATTCCCCTGGACCCCAGACCCAGCCCATTCCCCTGAGCACCAGACCCAGCCCATTCCCCTGGGCCCCAGACCCAGCCCATTACCCTGGGCCCCAGACGCAGCCCATTTCCCTGGGCACCAGATGCAGCCCAATTCCCTGGACCCCAGATTCAGGCAACTACCCTGGGCCCCAGACATAGCCCTTTACCCTGGGCCATTGACCCAGCCCAATACCCTGGGCCAGACCCAGCCCATTACCTTGGGCCTCAGACCCAGCCCATTCGCCTGGACCCCAGAGCCAGCCCATTACCCTGGGCCCCAGACCATTACCCTGGGCCCCAGACCCAGCCCATTACCCTGGGCCCCAGACCCAGGTCATTACCCTGGGCCCCAGACCCAGCTCATTACCTTGGGCCAAGTCCCAGCCCATTACCCTCGGCCGCAGACCCAGCCCATTCCCCTGGGCCCCAGACACAGCCCATTACCCTGGACCCCAGACCCAGCCCATTACCCTGGACCCCGGACCCAGCCTATTACCCTGGACCCCAGACCCAGCTCATTACCCAGGGCCCAGTCCCAGCCAATAATCCTGAGCCCCAGACCCAGCACATTACCCTGGGCCCACACCCAGCCCATTACCCTGGGCCCAGACCCAGACAATTACCCTGGGCCCCAGACATAGCCCATTACCCTTGACCCTAGACCCAGCCCATTCCCCTGGGTCCCAGACCCAGCCCATTACCCTGGGCCCAAGACCCAGCCCATTACCCTGGGTCCACACCCAGCCCATTACCCTGGGCCCCAGACCCAGCCCATTACCCTGGGCCCCAGACCCAGCCCATTACCATGGGTCCCTGACCCAGCCCATTACCCTGGACCCAGACCCAGCCCATTACCCTGGGCCCAGACCCAGCCCATTACCCTGGGCCCCAGACACACCCCATTACCCTGGGCCCAGACCCAGCCCATTACCCTGGGCCCAGACCCAGCCCATTCCCCTGGGCCCCAGACCCAGCCCATCACCCTGGACCCCAGATGCAGCTCATTACCCTGGGCCCTGTGCCAGCCAATTACCCTGGGCCCCAGACTCAGCCAATTACCCTGGGCCCCAGACCCTGCCCATTTCCCTGGGTCCAGACCCAGCCCATTACCCTGGGCCCCAGACCCAGCCCATTACCCTGGGCCCAGACCCAGCCCATTACCCTGGGCCCCAGACACACCCCATTACCCTGGACCCACACCCAGCCCCTTACCCTGGGCCCAGACCCAGCCAATTACCCTGGGCCCCAGACATAGCCCATTAACCTTGACCCTAGACCCAGCCCATTCCCCTGGGTCCCAGACCTAGCCCATTACCCTGGCACCCAGACCCAACCCATTACCTTGGGCCCAGCCCCAGCCCATTACCCTGGCCCCCAGACCATTACCCTGGGCCCACACCCAGTCCATTACCCTGGGCCCCAGACATAGCCCTTTACCCTGGGCCATTGACCCAGCCCATTACACTGGGCCAGACCCAGCCCATTACCTTGGGCCCAGACCCAGCACCTTACCTGGGCCCCTGACCCAGCCCATTACCCTTGGCCCCCAGACCCAGCCCATTCGCATGGGCCCCAGACCCAGCCCATTACCCTGGGCCCCAGAGCCAGCCCATTACCCTGGGTCCCAGACCATTACCCTGGGCCCCAGACCCAGCCCATTACCCTGGGCCCCAGACCCAGCTCATTACCCTGGGCCCAGACCCAGCTCATTACCCTGGGCCCAGTCCCAGGCAATTACAGTCGGCTGCAGACCCAGCCCATTCCCCTGGGCTCCAGACCCAGCCAATTACCCTGGACCCCAGACCCAGCTCATTACCCAGGGCCCAGTCCCAGCCAATAATCCTGAGCCCCAGATCCAGCCCATTACCCTGGGCCCCAGACCCAGCCCATTACCCTGGGCCCCAGACACACCCCATTACCCTGGGCCCACACCCAGCCCATTA
>NW_025210155.1:16859-18577 GCF_004010195.1 Chiloscyllium plagiosum
CAGCCCATTACCCTGGGCCCAGACCCAGCCCATTACCCTGGGCCCAGACCCAGCCCATTACCCTGGGCCCAGACCCAGCCCATTACCCTGGGCCCAGACCCAGCCCATTACCCTGGGCCCAGACCCAGCCCATTACCCTGGGCCCAGACCCAGCCCATTACCCTGGGCCCAGACCCAGCCCATTACCCTGGGCCCAGACCCAGCCCATTACCCTGGGCCCAGACCCAGCCCATTACCCTGGGCCCAGACCCAGCCCATTACCCTGGGCCCAGACCCAGCCCATTACCCTGGGCCCAGACCCAGCCCATTACCCTGGGCCCCAGACGCAGCCCATTTCCCTGGGCACCAGATGCAGCCCAATTCCCTGGACCCCAGATCCAGGCAACTACCTTGGGCCCCAGACATAGCCCTTTACGCTGGGCCATTGACCCAGCCCATTACCCTGGGCCAGACCCAGCCCATTACCTTGGGCCCCAGACCCAGCCCATTCGCCTGGGCCCCAGAGCCAGCCCATTACCCTGGGCCCCAGACCATTACCCTGGGCCCCAGACCCAGCCCATTACCCTGGGCCCCAGACCCAGCTCATTACCCTGGGCCCCAGACCCAGCTCATTACCTTGGGCCAAGTCCCAGCCCATTACCCTCGGCCGCAGACCCAGCCCATTCCCCTGGGCCCCAGACACAGCCCATTACCCTGGGCCCAGACCCAGCCCATTACCCTGGGCCCAGACCCAGCCCATTAACCTGGGCCCAGACCTAGCCCATTACCCTGTGGCCCAGATCCAGCCCATTACCCTGGGCCCCAGACCCAGCCCATTACCCTGGGCCCCTGACCCAGCCCATTATCCTGGACCCACACCCAGCCCATTACCCTGGGCCCAGACCCAGACAATTACCCTGGGCCCCAGACACACCCCATTACCCTGGGCCCAGACCCAGCCCATTACCCTGGGCCCAGACCCAGCCCATTACCCTGGGCCCCAGACTTAGCCTATTTCCCTGGACCCTAGACCCAGCCCATTCCCCTGGGTCCCAGACCCAGCCCATTACCCTGGGCCCCAGTCCCAGCCCATTACTCTGGGTCCAGACCCAGCCCATTACGCTGGGCCCGGACCCAGCACATTATCCTGGGCCCAGACCCAAAACATTACCCTGGACCCCAGACATAGCCCATTACCCTGGGCCCAGACCCAGCCCATTACCCTGGGCCACCCTGGGCCCAGACCCAGCCCATTACCCTGGGCCCCAGACCCACCCCATTACCCTGGGCTCAGACCCAGCCCATTACCCTGTGCCCCAGACATAACCCATTACCCTGGGCCCCAGACCCAGCCCATTACTCTGGGTCCAGACCCAGCCCATTACTCTGGGCCCAGACCCAGCCCATTACCCTGGACCCCAGACCCAGCCCATTACCCTGGACCCCTGACATAGCCCATTACCCTGGACGCCAGACTCAGCGCACTACCCTGGGCCCCTGACCCAACCCATTACCCTGGGCCATTGACCCAGCCCATTACCTTGGGCCCAGACCCAGCACATTACTCTGGGCCCAGACCCAGCACATTACCCTGGGCCCAAGACCCAGCCCATTCTCCTGGGCACCAGACCCAGCCCATTCCCCTGGGCCCCAGACCCAGTCCATTACCCTGGGCCCCAGACGAAGCCCATTTCCCTGGACCCCACACCCAGCCCATTCCCCTGGACCCCAGACCCAGC
>NW_025210156.1:0-1763 GCF_004010195.1 Chiloscyllium plagiosum
ATCAAATTATTCCTTTCTGGATGATTATAAATCGTATGTCTTACAATCCTTTCCAACATTTACCTACAACTGAAATAAAGCTCACTGGTCTATAATTACCAGGATTGTCTCTACTCCCCGTCTTGAACAAGGGAACCACATTTACTATCCTCTAGTCTTCTGGCACTATTCCTGTAGACAATGACGACATAAAGATCAAAGCCAAAGATTGTGCAATCTCCTCCCAACTTCCCAGAGAATCCTTGGACAAATCCTATCCAGCCCAGAGGACATACCTATTTTTAAATTTTATTTATTTTTACACTTTCCAGAATTGCTAATATCTCTTCTTTGCTAACATCAATCCCACCTGATGAAAGGCATGTCCGAAACATTGATTCTCCTGCTCCTTGGATGCTGCCTGACCTGTTGTGCTTTTCCAGCACCACACTCTCGACTCTGATCTCCAGCGTCAGCAGTCCTCACTTTCTCCTAGTCAATCCTGTCTAGTTTAGTAGCCTGTATCTCAGTATTCTTCTCCACAACATCATCATTTTCCCGTGTGAATACCAATGAAAAATATTCATTTAGCGCCTCTTCGATCTCCTCAGACTCCACACACACATTCCCACTACTGTCCTTGATTTGCCTTAATCTTACCCTAGTGTAGTCATTCTTTTATTCCTGACATACATATAGAAAGCTTTCGGGTTTTCCTTGATCCTATCCACCAAAGACTTCTCATGTCCCTTCCTGGCTCTTCTGAGCTCTCTCTTTAGGTCCTTCCTGGCTAACTTGTAACCCTCAAGTGCCCTAACTGAGCCTTCACATCTCATCCTAACATAAGCCGCCTTCTTCCTCTTGACAAGAGACTCAATTTCTCTAGTAAACCACAGCTTCCACACTCAACAGTTTCGTCCCTGCCTGACAGGTACATACTTATCATGGACACGCAGTAGCTATTCTCTGAATAAACTCCATATTTTAAGTGTGGCCATTCCCTACAGTTTCCTTCCCCATCCTATGCATCCTAAATCTCGCCTAATCACATCAGAATTGTCTTTCCCCCAGCTATAACTTTTGCCCTGCGGTATATACCTATCCTTTTCCATCACTAAAGTAAACATAATCGAATTGTGGTCACATACTGTGTCAGGAAGCCCTCCGGCACACACTGGACAAAAGCTGACCCATCTGAAGTACTTGAACTATAGTATTCCCGGTCAATATTTGGGAAGTTAAGGTCAACTACCCTGTCACTCTCACTCCTGTCGAGAATTATCTTTGCTATTCTTTCCTCTTCATCTCTGGAACTATCCGGGGGCCTATAGAAAACTCCCAACAGGGTGACCTCTGTTTCTAACCTCAGCCTATATTACCTCAGTGGATGCGTCCTCATTAAACATCCTTTCTGCCTCCATAATACTGTCCTTGACTAACAATGTCACACTTCCCCCTCTTTTACCATCTTCCCTGATCTTACCAAAACATCTCAACCCTGGAACCTGCAACAGCCATTCCTGTCCCTGCTCTATCCATGTCTCCGACATGGCCACAACATCGAAGCCCCAGGTACCAACCCATGCTGGTACCTATCCCCTCCTACATGGTACACCTCCCCTTTCCACCTGACAATCCAGCCCCTCTCACCTGGCTCTCCAGCTCCACCCACCTGGCACTCAAGCCCCTCCCACCCAGCAGTCCAGCCCCTCCTACATGGTACACCTCCACTTTCCACCTGGCAATCCAGCCCCTCCCACCTGGCACTCGCCCCTCCCACATGG
>NW_025210156.1:4605-5642 GCF_004010195.1 Chiloscyllium plagiosum
ATATCCCACCCAGTCTAATCCCACTCTCCCCCCTCACTCCCCGCTCCCTTTAATATCCCACCCAGTCTAATCCCAGTCTCCCCCTCCCCCTTTATATTGCAGAGATAATTCAATCAGGAAAACTAAGGCACTAATATCTGTCAGATTTCCAGTACCTGATAGTTTATACCATACTGGTTTAAGAGTTAGCTACAGAGATAGGTGAACAAACTGGTTAGGATTTTCCCAACTTTCCTCAGATTCAGGGGTGGATCTGGTGAATTGGAAATGTTCAGATGTAACTATGTTGTGCAATAAAGGATCGGGAGGGAAAGCTGGGAGGCCCAATTCCACTGCCCTGAAATACGCTGAAATCCATTCGAAACCTGCTTTTCAAAAATCACGCTATAGTCAGATGGAGTGATCGTGGTTTTACAGAAGGGTGAACCCAAGTTTAACAAATTTATTAGAGTTCGTTTAAATCTGTAACTAATTGGACAGGTAAAAGGGAGCCGGGAGATTCGGATTTCCAAAAGGCATTTGATATGTGCAATACAAAAGGCAAACACGCAAGATCAGACCTCTCGGTGTGTAGAATAAAATATTACCATGGATGGAGGATGGTTATGAGACAGGAAACAGATGGTACGATTAACAGAGAATTTTCAATGACAGTACAATCTACTGTGCATGGCTATGTGAGAAGGCAGACTGGGACAGACACAAACAGTTTACAGAGAGATATTTAAAACTGAAAGAATTGCAGATGCTGTAAAATCAGAAACAAACAGAAATTGCTGGAAACGATCATACGCCTGGCAGCACCTGTGGAGAGAATACCGTTTCAGATTCAGAACCATCATTTCTGAGGAAGGGTCACCGGACCCGAAATGTTTAACTCTGATTTCTCTGCACAGATGCTGTCAGACCTGCTGAGCTTTTCCAGTAATTTCTGTTTTTGTTACAGAGAGATACTGATAGGTCAAGTAAATGTACAAGAACATGTAACATGGAGTGTAGAACATAGAACATAGAACATAGAACATAGAACATAGAAC